>NC_054884.1:8526166-8826166 GCF_018320785.1 Cheilinus undulatus | reverse complement strand
GTCAATATATTTTTTTATTTGTTTGTTTGTTTTTTTGTTTTTTTGACACACACACACACACAAACACCCCCCCCCCCCACACACACACACACACAAAACACTCTGTAATGTCAAAGTTGAAACAGATTTCTACAAAGTAATGTTAATTAAATAAAAATATCACTGTCAAATAAGTGAATATAAAGGTGTTTAATTAACCTGACACACCAGATGGACTGTTTTATGTCTCCATTGCATGAATAGATATCACATTCATCTGGAAAAGCTCCAACAGAGCGTTTTTGGGAAGAGCAGGACTTTTCAAAAAGTTCTCAGAATGTGATTCAAGGAACTTTCTGTCTGTCACTTTCATGATAGGCCAATCAGAGAGACGAGACAAAATGACGTACACAGCTGACAGGCTACTACTGCCATAGATTGATAATGGAAAACTTATGGTGAATAAATCTGATGCCAAGACTGCATGAAAGACATGCATAAACACCTTTTCTTCCAAGATAAGCTTTCCTTGTTGCTCTTTGCTCTTGTTTTAAAAGGAAATGGGATCCAGTTCTGATTTAACTGCTGCTCTCCTATGACTCATCCAAGCTAACAGCTGATGGATGCACAGGTGAGTCGCACCCATAATCCCACTGCAATCCCATGCTGAAGCAGACCGGGGCAAGAGCGAAAACATCTTTCACATCATGAAAAGCTTTTAATGTTGTTTTATTCCTTATTTCACACAGAAATGTGCTCCAGTTCCAGTAAAACTGCTAAATGCTAAATCTTTATGCTAAAGATACATCCAAGCTACTAACCGCACTGAAGGCAACCAATGAGAACAGCTTCGAGTACCACCTCTTCTCCTTACATGATGCTGATTGGTCCAAACCGTGCTCGGCTCAGCACAAACATTGTGGATTGAAGCTTTTCAAGACGGATTTGCCTGATGACAGACATGAAGTCTGACAAACCCATCAGCTTTACACAGTTATTGAATGTTTACAAGAAAATAAACTAAAAATTTTAGAGGATAAAAATCAGAAATTTACTAAAAAAAGTATAAAATTTCTAAGTTGAAAAATTCTTGACTTTTAACATTAGAACTTCAAAAATCTCAAGGTTTTAAAGTCATAAATTAACCACAGTAAGGTCAAGAATTCACATGTACGATTACACGTAGATGTTTCATCAAGAACAAGTATAGGCCTATTACGTTGGGATTTTGTCTTTGCAAACAATTAAAAGGGATGTGTACTTAAAGTGGGTCCTGGAGGTACTTAGCTTTTTTAGGTACAAGAATGGGGCCCTAAGGAAAAAAGGCTGGGAACCGCTGGTATAAAGACACCTCTGTCTGGAAGGTCACTGGATAGTCAGTATTCCTGGCTGCTATTACACCATGAAGACAAAAGAACACTCCAAGTAATGAGCAGGGAGATGGGACTCCAGCAGGGGGCTTGGACCAGGTGGGAGAGCGCACTAAAGTGCAAGGTCATCTGAGTAAACATCATGCAGGCAAACCTCCATAACATCCAAATCTTTGTGCAGGCGGTCTGCGATGCCCTGCAAATAAACAGCTAACCTCCATGCCTGGAGGAAGACTGAGACACCTGCCTGCCTTCTTTGCACTGTAATAGGTCATAGGGACATCCACAAAGTGGCCATGGAAGAGGGCTGATCCATGGGTTCCTGCTTGGACACAAGTTGGGGTCTTATCTAACCTGTCTGGGTCACCAGGGCAAGGGTCTATGATGTTGTGAGACTAGAAACACCAAATGAATCCAGGATACATCACTGGTGATGCATCCCAGTGCAACCTGGATATGTTTCCTGTAAATAGGTAATTAAAAACTTAAACATATGCCTATTTATCAATTTTATGTTCTGGTTTCATCAAGTGTGTCCTGCTAAGTGCTACAAGGCTAAACATTACACACTGAACCTTGAGGCTAATTATCAAGTCCAAGTAGAAATGTATGAAAAGTTTATAGAAAAGCCTTCAAAGTAATCCTAAGAAACCCCGCTCACAATTAAAAGAGAAACATGAGGCTCAATGACTCTGACCTTCGACCTCAGAAATCAGTTGACCTAAAAAAATTGACCTGATCTGTGCTGCTGCAGTGCCTCTCTCCTGTATCAACACGTTGATTCCAAGCCAAAGAGACATTTCTGGTCCTGACTGAACTTAGTTCAACCTGATCATCAACAGAAACTAAAATGCACACATTACCATCAGAAAACACTCTCAGAGATAATTCCACCAGCATATAGAGACAGTCTCCAGGCTCCTGACTCATTAGATGTGACATTAGACGTGATTCAGTCCTGGTTAATGGTGCCAATGCTGTCCAACACATTTAAACAAAGGAAAAATTCATCTTCATTTACCAACCTCTTTTGCTGTTCGTCCTCTTTTCCATTGTTGATGACTCAGAAATGTTTAAATCAATCATTCTTGGCTGGCCACATGATTGCTATTCAAACATACTGTATGTCTGTGCCTGTGATACTCAACCCACAATTCTATGAGTCCTATTAGGAAAACCATGCTCTGTTGGCTGATCCATCAAACCCTGAAGTTTGAGCCAATGAGTACTGCCATCTATCCGGTCTAATGGTACATATGACATAGGCTATATGTAAAAAAAAAAAAAAAAAAAAAAGTATTTGGCCACACCCATTGCCACAGGTATACAAAATGAAACACATGCAGTCTCCATTTGCAACCATAAGCCAATCAAATCACTGCTGCACAACCCTTCATGCAGCTTTGGTCCTCCTGTTCCGGTTGAATCTCAGCAGCTCTCTGATCTATCAGTAGAACTTGTTGATTTATGAATGAACAACCTTGATGTTCCCAGTCACACCAGTGAAACCACATTCAAAACTACAGCAACAACTGGTACACCCCAAGAAAGAATCACTCTAGACAACAAATGTTATGTCCTGAATGTGATATCCAGCATGCCATGTGACAAGGAGAAACAGAGGCAGGAAACATCTAGAAGGCAAACACGATCCATCAAAGAAAAGTAATCTTTAAAATCAGTCATATCAGACCACCGCAAAAGAGAAAACCATATCATGAACTGGGAAAACACCAGGGTTATTCATTCTGAGAGAAAGAGGTGCCATTGATGGATCAGGGGGGCATCAAGATCCAGATACAGGCCCATAGGACTGAACCAGGATGAGGAGCCTCATACCTGGGATGCTGTCCTCTAGAAGCTGCCAAACAGCAGGGGACATACAAACCTGCATAAGATAAGCTGATAAGGCAGCAACATCCCATGACCCTTCTGGGGAAGTCTGCAGGAAGTCAGTGATCAAAATAAGTCGAGGTAACGCTTCTTGTCTGTCAAGAAGAATACATGGAAGGGGAAAAAATTACATTGTATAAAGACAGGGGGAGTCATGGGGTTATGAGTTGGCTGAGCAAGACAGTGTGGCGTTCCCGGTATCTGAGCATGCAGATGAAAAACAGAGTCTTTGGGTCCTTGGTCTCTCTGGCTGTATAAGTCCTGGATGTTGACCGATGGCCAGAGGTGCCTGCTGGACTCCTTTGTGACAACTTCTCTTCAGCACATCTTTGGATAACTTTGGAAAGACCATGTGTCTAAAGCTGACCCACTCCGGTCAGCTGCCTGATATGGGAATGGCAGCTGCGCTTTTTTTTTTTTTTTTTGTTAAAATTTATTTTTGGGCCTGTTCATGCCTTTATTTGATAGAACAGTGGATAGACTCAGAAACAGGGAAAAGAGTGGGGAGAGACATGTGGTAAAGGGCTACAGGCCGGATTCAAACCCAGGCCGCCCGCGTACATGGGTAGCGCCTTAAACCACTCGACCACCTGCGTGCTTTACCTGGCTTGATCCAGCTCACAGTATGCTGGCCTGACAGTATGTGTTTCACCCTCATTATGAGAAATTTAATTGTGAAAACCAAATGTTGATTTTTTTGCTTAGTAAGTTTGCCTTCTGAGGGGATGTCCTCAGTTCAGAACGAGTATTGAGGAGGCTGTGGAAGTGGGTGGCACTGAGCAGCGCTGGTTTTAATGTAAATGGTGAGTGTGGGGGGTTTCTATGTCAAAATGAACGATTTTTAAATTAATATCAATAATTAAGTGCAGGAATTACACATAGTGTATCTTTTAGAGGCTCCAAAAAAGGACCTTGGGGGCCTGATTTGGCCCCAAGGCCTCCAAGTGAATAGCTTGGCACTAGAGTCTACTGTAGTGCAGTGGCGGCTGGTGCATTTTTTTTCAGGGGGGCTACAACAAAATCCCAATTTGATATGTCATGTATGTAAGGTACATCAAAAGACGTTACTACATTGAGAGTTAAGTTATAGTAATATGCCCTTTTTACATCTGCATGTGTTTGGTTGGTAAACAAATATTAAAATAAGATGGCTATAATAAAGGTCATCAGCAGCCACAAGTAACTAACTCTTATCACAGTCAACTTAAATTTTTAACTTATCAGGCATACGGTGCCAGTAGTCACTGTTTCAATAGTGACTGGTTGAGTAAAAAAAATATATATACCAGATCTGAATGCAGCAAAATTGCTTAAACCTACAAACTATTATTTATTGATTGATTGATTTACTTACTTCCTAACATTAGTCATGGCTTTGTTGCTTCATCCTGATATCTGTTCGGTCAGATCCGAGCTCTTCTTTGTCCTCCTCTCAAGACGCCTTATTCTCTAACACTCCACTGAGTTTCCTTATTGCATTTCACTGTCTTACTAGCATCTCTCCATGAGTTGCATGACTTCTTCTGTGTGTCTTAAATTATGAAGTGTATCTCTCTGCTGCCACCTGTTGACGTCTGGCGAGTGGTTAGTGATAATCCCTTCAGATCGCTATCATGTTGTGCCCAAAGGGCTCTTATCTCTTGTACAGAAGAGGACCAAATGCAGTCGCGCAGCCTTAAAACGGCAGTGAATAGAGGCCTGAGCCTCAGGGAGGAAATAAGTGAACAGGAAGTAAAACTTAGAACATTCTTGATCTACTGATTTATAGCACATTATACATTTAAATCTTTTAATAAATCATCTATATGCAGTGCATTATGGAGTTTATCTATAGTCATATAAATTTATTGATATTCAAAGTAAATGTTTAAAAAATTATTTAATGACCTTAAGATCTGTCCTCTCTTTGTGTAGAGTCAAAGGGGGGCGGCGCCCTAGTGCCCCCTATTGACCAGCCGCCACTACTGTAGAGGCTGATGTGCAACTATGCCATCAAAACTCATGCATATGCAAGAATAAAGCTTTTGAATATCTGTCCACTGTAATGAACTAAAAGCATAAAAGGGCTACTGCCTGCAAGAGCTGGAAGTGCTCATGCTGTTGTTTTTATGAGGAACAAACTTTCCTAAGATCAGGAAACTGAGCAGCTCTTTAACCGATGTGTGGCACCTTTACGTATGACAAAGACGAAGCTGTTGTGGGTGAACCCACTGTGTAAGTGAACCCACTGTGTTATTCTGTACATTTAACATGGATGCAGGCGGGATTGGACACACCTCTTGCCCAGTGGGCAGGAGTGTGTGGTCAGAAATCCAGTGGGATTAAGAAAAGAGTCTTGTGCAGGCCTCCTCATGCTTTTAATACCTTTATAAACCATATTGTATATCCCTGTTCCCAAATAGGAAATGTCTGTGAAGAACAGGACGTTATTGAATTGTGGCACTTGCAGAAATATTTATTTGTCCATTTGGCTCCTGAGTGGTCCAAGGTTGACTCAGACCCTGCCTCCTCCACGTCTCCTCTCCTTGTCTTGACTTTCTAGAGACATAAAACAACCGACTGCCCTCTCCCCTTCGAAGAGCGGTAATAAGGGCGCCAGGATTACTCTTACATAAGCCGAAGTTATCCTCCAGAATCCTTTACTACCAACTAACACAGAGAGACTGCAGCTTGAAGATTCTACTTTTTAAGGGTGACACGAGGATGTTGAAATGTTTTGGCAGTGTTTTGGCATAATGCTAAGCAACACAGATCTCACAGGGCTTCACTCTTACTATGCAAGGCTTCTTTCTCAAGCCCTACACAATGAGGGCTCCACATGACAGCTCCGCGGCTCAAAAATAGAAAAATATAGTGGGCTTTGACATGATAATGAATTCACACGGCATAAGCCTAGAGTTTAATTTCTCTGTGTGAGCAGAGGAGCAAAAAAGGACAGGTAAGTAACGGCAACAGCAAATTAAAAGATCATCCATGCGTGTGCAGAGATGGATGCTGTTTCTTCAGTGTGAGATGTAAAGTCAATGGTGAGAGCATGAGATCTGTTTTTCTTATAAAGCTGTTAGGAGGAAGTGAGCCGCTCTCTCTGGATGAAACATGAGCATTGTTCAGCTTGTAAAGCTCTTACAATTATAATTCCCTAAAGGGATTTCAAACAAAACAACATACACAAGGATTCCTCCCCCAGCACACACCCACACACTCTTTATTGTTGCTCTCTAATTTCTTAATGGCAGATCTGCTCCTCTGGATACTGTACACTCCTCACACAGCCAGAGAGAGCTGCAAAGTACCATTATCACTGCATCGACCGGCTGCATTGGATTCTCATTAGTAGGTAAGCAGCCATGTGGAGTATAGTATGATCCACGCTGAGGGTGAAGAAGAGCAGGACAAGAGCTCTCAGAGCAGGTGTTTGTATGTCGGCTAGCAGGTGAGCGACTTCAGTCATTAAAGCATCACTGATGCTCAGGGCAACATGGAGAAACACACCAGGATCGCCCTGAGGCAGGTCTTTTGTTCTTTAACCCTTAAATGACTCAAAAGAGTGATTTCTTAATTAGCAGTCAGTCTGATGGAGAAACACATCCTCATGTGTTTGAATCAGACGAAACCAGAGAAGACGTGGGTATCATGACAGCTCACTGGAGGGATAGCATGTTGTCCTTGTAACCCTCCCAGGGGGATGATGGGAAACGTTTTAGGGGAGAGGAATGTCCATGTTGACATCTGTTGTCTAATGCTATTGTGATCTGGCCCTGGATAAGGTGAAGGAAGCGGGAAGGAAGAAGGAAAGAGAAAAGGAACGATGGAGGAAGGATGGATAAAAGGAAGATGGGAAGGAAGGAAAGAAGGATAGAAAAAAGGGAGCTCTGAAGGAATTAATGGATGTTGAAGGATGGAGAGAACAAAGGGGGGAAAGGAGAAGGGAAGAAAGAAAGTAATGACAGACAGAATGATGGAAAGATGGATAGAAAGACAGAGGGACAGAAAAGGACGCAAGTATGTAAGGGCAAAAAAGGAAGAAAAGAAGACATAAAACTGGAGGGATGAAAGAAAGGATGGATGGAAGGAAAGTGCAAAGGAAGAAAGGAATTTATGAGAAGGGGGAAAGCAGGGAAGCATTAAGGGGTGAATTGATGGATGGAAGGGTTGAAAGAGCAAAGGATAAAAAGAAGTAAGGAAGGAGACATGAGGAAAGGACTAAAGTATGAAAAGATCAAAGGTTTAAAGGCTGGAAGCATGGAAAGGAGAATAAAGGACAGAAGGAAGCAACATGCAAAGAAAGGAGGTACAGAAAGAGCAAAGGTAGTAAGGATAGAAGCATGTAAGAAAGGATCAAAACAAGGAAGGAAGGAAGGAAGGAAAGAAGAAATGAAAGAAAGTAGGAAGGAAGCATGGAGAGAGGGTGAGATGAAGAATGAAATGCAGAAAAGACCGATCAAAAAATGAAAGAGTGTAGGAAGGGAGAAAAGATGCATGGAAGGACAGAAGAAGGATGGAAAGTGCAGAGGAAGAAAAGCAGTAAAGAAGGATGCATGGGAGGAAGGATTTAAGAATGGAAAGAGAGTAAAGATGGAAGCATGGGAGGATGGATAAAAGGAGGAAAGAATGAAGGAAGGACGAAAGAATTGTCAAAGAAAGGAAAGAAAAAAGGAATGACGGTAGAAAGGGAGAAAAAGGGCCAGAAGGATAGAAGGAAAGACTGAAAGAAGGATGGGAGGAACAGCAACAGGATAGACAAAGTAAGGAAAGGAAGGGAGGAAAGCGGGAGGATGGACAGAAGAACAGATGTAAGAAAGTAGGGATAGGAGGATGGACAGAGGGAGGGAATGAAGGATGATGAAAGAACAGAGGCAAGAAAGAAAGGATGGAAAGAAGAAATTATGGAAGGGTGGAAGGATTGAGAGATGGATGGATGGATGAACACAGGAAGGGAGAAAGAAATGTTGGAAGGATGACTGGACAGAAGAGCAGATGTAGAATGAAAAGATGGAAAAGAAATAAGTAAACATGGAAAAATGGAAGGAAGGGTGAAAGGGTGGAGAGGGTAATGGAAGGATGTAGGGAAGGCAGCATGGAAGAACAGATTAAAGCAGTGTTTCCCAACCATTTTTTCCTTGCATCTCCTGCTAAGATCTTTTGCGCCCCCGCTGGGGGTCATGGACCCCAGGTTGGGAGCCAATGGATGAAAGGATGGAAAGATCAGAGGAAGGAAGTAGGGAAGGATGCATGATAGGAAGGATGAAAAGATTGTAAGAGAAAAAAAAAGCAGCAAAAAGGATGCATGGATGTAAAGGATGGAAGGAGAAAAGGTGGATGGGAGGAACAATACAAGGAAAGAGGAAGGAAGGATGGACAAACAAACAGAAATAAGAAAAGAGGGATGTGAGGACGGATGAAAGGAAAGAGGAAGGAAGGATGGACATAGCACAGTCAGAAAGGCTGGAGGAAAGAGGGAGGGATGGATGAATGAAAGAACAGAGGCAAGAAAGGAAGGATGGAAAGAAGAAATTATGGAAGGGTGGAAGGAAGGATGGAAGGATGAACACAGGGAGGAAGTAGGAAGTAGGAAGTATGGACGGACAGAAGAGAAGATATAGAAATAAAGGATGGAAGGTAAGAAGAAAGCATGAGAAAATAGGAGGGTGGATGAAAGAAAGAAAGGAGGCTTCAGAAAGGAAAGATGCAAAGGGAAGGAAGGAAGGACAGACAAAAGGGCTGAAGGAAGGGAGAGAGAAAGGCTGGGTGCACTGATGGGAAGAAGAAAGGAAGAAATAGGAAGTGATGGAGGGAGGACAGAAGGTAGGGAATGAAAACATGAGGTCTTTACTTTAAAGGGCTAGTTCAGGTCTTTACAGTCTGGTATGAGCTGAGAGTATCAGCCACAGTAGACGCTAACAGTGATCTCTATGGAGAAACGTATTTTTGGTTTAGAAGCTAGGCTTTACTCGCCATCATCGACGAAGATGAAGCTTGTTATACCGTATAATTTAGCTCATTTTAGATGGAGGTAGTGTGTACTATGTAGAAATAAATCTCAGCACTTTACTCCTCTTTTTCCTTGTTTTAGCACTAAGAGAGACATTTTTTACATCTCATAACAGATTATAACACCACACCTATGCATGGTTACAAAATCCTAATTTTTTCATCCTAAACTTCGTTTGTAACTGATACAAAAACAAGTATTTTTAGAGACCTGATAGTTTGGGGAAACTTTGAGAGCGAAGTCAGATGGTAAGAGCTCTCTAAAAGTTCTTTTTAAAGCATGTGATGAAGAATTTATCTTTGGGGAAGCTGTGGTTATTTTGGCTCTGACACTGATAAAGGACAAGGACAAAAGATTTAAAAATATTTGATGTCAAGCCACCATAAAGCGCTCAGGTTTCCCTTTTAAAAAGCCAGCAGAGGTCTCCACGGGCCGAGCATCGTGCAACTCTTATTACAGCGTCTGGCTCTTCATCACAGCGCTGGTCGATGGCTCGTATGATTTCAGAATCTTTATTCCTGCAGAGCGTGGTCGGGTGATTATAGAAACATGGTAGAGGATTTCTCAAGGTCAAATGTGTGCATGTCACAGACTTAGACAGACAAACATTAACACAATGTGCAGGAAAGGTTTCAATGTTTGCAAAGCTGGCAGTTTTTGTCGGATTTATGATTCAGGCTTGCAGTGAAAATGCTCATTTAGTTCATGTAAATCTTCTGTTTAACATGTTTAGAGGTGTTTCTGTTTTTCCCACATTGTCAGACAACACTCACTGTGTTGCAAAGCGGCACTTTTGTTTGATTTGCATCTTAATTGCTGCTGCTGATTCTTTCATTTTCAGCACAGAAAGCTTTGGCAATGATCAAAAACCTGCGCTGATAAAAAGGTTTCAAGGCAAAAGATCTCAAACATGAAAGGTTGTGCATGATCAGACTGAACAAAGCTGTTTTTACAGAGGTTAAAGCGGTTCCATTTAGAGTAAACTACATTATTATAACAAGAACACAAGGACGAGGAGAATGTCTGCACACTTTTTTTCATTTTTTGTGGAAGCTGGAGCCGTTTTTTTTTATTTTGTCCTGTCAGAGTTCATTAGTCATGCTGTTTACAGAATAATTTTGACAAATAGCTCCAAAAACAGGCTGTTGCTGACATAACATGATGACCCAGAACTTCTAAAGCACTTTCAGGTTCACGACCTTTAATGGATTAGTTCTGGGTGGATGTTTCATTGATTAATTTCACTCAATGTTTGTGCTGAAAATAAATCATATTTTAAGAATATAAATGCTCTGGTTGTCTCTTCTGATGTCTTTGACTGCTCTTTCTCAGCTCTGAGTAAATTTTCTAATGGTGCTGACTGCCAAAGACAGGCATAGCTATCAGTCATTTAGATTTGCTAACAATTAATCTGTTTATTTAAAGATAGAGCTCAATTATTTGTCTATGATTAAATCAAGCTATTGTAAACCATAATCATAAAAACATCCACTTTTTGCAATGTCATTACATTCAAATATGAGTCCAAAGTTTTTAAAAAAGGACCCTAATTACCTAGCAGTGTTAATTTTGTTAACAAAAAACAGGAAAATGTTCATTAATGACGTTTTTCAACGAGGAAGAGGGAACAAGGACAGGATAAAAATAGATTACTGATGATAAAAACTCTGATGGAAAGTAGATTACTTTTTGTTACAAAGACGAGACGAAACTAAAATGTCCTCGATGGACTGACGGACATTCAGATCCTGTAACATTTCTCCTCTGTGTGTCTGACCTGGTGTCTGTCAAAACAACTAGAGGAGAGAGAGGAAGAGGAGCGGCGTGCCTGGGTGTGAAGCAGCGCGACAGAGAGGGGAGCTGATAGGTTGATTAAAGTCTTTAGGAGACATTAAACTAAAATGCAGCCAGCCTACCTTTGAATCATTAAAAAACTCCATCAGCTGTTCAGCAGCATACACTCCTGATATTAGCTTCTGTTGCTGCTGTACAGTAATCCTCCTCAGACTTAGTTGGAGTAGCAGTGATAAAAAAAACCTCAAAAACCTTGTACTCGTGTTTGTTAGTGTTCTCATCAGTTGAAGTTGAAAATACAATGTGACTGAAAGTAGAGACAAAATAGAAAGCCTTTTTTTGTTTTTTACTAAAATGTTTTCAGAGTTTTCACGAATAACACTATGAAGGGTGAACAGGACTAAAATGTGACCAAAACTAAAACTATTTTTGTCTAAAGACTGAAACTACAACTAAATCTAAAATGAGCTTGTAATACGTGTAATTATCAGGCAACTTCTAAAGAATAAGGTAGTAATTACAAAGTAATAAGCTGGCACTTCACCAAGTAATAACTTGGTAATAATAGAGAAGTATTTACATAGTTCTAATGTCTTAATTTTCACATATTTCCTTGAGGCAATCATCTTGTTATTAGGTTGTATTTTACCCTAACCCCTGACCCTAACCCTAAGGGCAGCTGGGTGGGATAACTGGAGGGATGGGGCATGGGCCTGCTGCAGGCCTAGAGAATGGCTATCAGGTTTCCAGAGCAGTACAGGATCAAGGTTGATGGGCAAAGTGCTAAACCGGCATATTCCCCTATACCTGACCTGACCTGACTCACTGTAATTCAGTGGGAAAAAAAAAACACATTGCCTAAGAATTATCAAGCAACTTATCTAGAAAATCATCATCTTATTTCAGAGAAATTATTTGGTAAAATAACACCTAATTTCCAGAGAATTTGCACATTTTTAAGAAGGTTAGGGTTAGGGTTAGGGGGTAGGGTTAGAGGGGTCAGGATTGGGTAAAATACCACCTAATTACCAGAGAACTGCAACAATACAGTGTTAATTTTGGCAGCTAGTTTCAATTTTAGTCTTACTTTTGGTTTTTAAATGAAATGCGCTTTAGTTTTAGTCACATTTTAGTCATTTCTATCCGTTTTAGTTTTAGCCCATTAAAAGTCCTCACATTTCAGGGCACATTCACACCAGAGCTGTTTGGTCCGCTTTAAATGAACTCTGGTCCATTTTCCCACATGGTCCGGTTCGTTTGGAGTGGTGTGAAAGCTCACACGAACTGTGGTGCGGACCAAACCAGCGGACTCTGGACTCTTGAAAACAGGGGGTCTTGGTCCGCTTCCAGTCGAACCCTGGCGCAGTTCGTTTGAGGTGTGAAAGCAAAGCGGACCAAGTCGTGAACCAAAGACAGGAAGTGGCATAAAGCTTAATGATATAAGGATTTATATGTGATTTCATACAATCAAATACATGTCAGTACCTCACTTGGCGTCTGTAGCCATAGCGACGCGTCGTAGTCTGTGCTTATTTATTCGTCTCGTGTGAAGAACATGTTGGACAGCTCACCGCCTCGCTGGCTGCTCCTTATGCCCCAAAGCAAGCGCAGAAACCCCAAGACAGCGTAAATTCTGTTTTTTTCATTGTTAAGTGGAAAAAAGACCGGTGGAAGGAGCTGGATTTCCCCGCTTTGTCTTCTTCTATGCTTGCTTTTCTTCTTGGTCGCTGTTTGTTTGTGATGACAGCGCCCCTAGTGGGCAGATGTTGTAGGTGTTCAGACGCTTTGGTCCATTTAACAAAGAGCAGTATGAATGCAAACCAAACCAAAGGAAAGTGCAACAATGTTGCAATTTCCGTTCCAAAACGGACCGAGTCCCCCGGACTATCAGGTGTGGAAACGACCTTAGTCTTTATTTTAGTCCAAGAATTTATTTTCTTGCTTAAATCTGGTACCAAATCATGGTAATGTGTTCTCTGACAAACCTGGGGTCCCTGCTTTCTACAGCTGAGAGACAGAATAGAAACACAATGCATTGTTTTTTGACAGATTGACCCACCGTGGAGAAATATCATGGATTTTGAATCTTTGACGAAAACTACATCACATTTTAGTCTAGTTTTAGTCATCACAGATCTATTATTGTTAGTCTTACTCTAGTTTTTTTCATGGAGAAAAAGGCTGTCGATGAATAGTTTTAGTCATAGTTTTAGTCGATGATATTAACGTTGTAACAATATTACAAGTAATTACTTGATAATTTATACATTATTTCTAGATAAATATTTCCGTAATATTACCATATAATGGAGTCACTATGTGGTACAATGTCAACCTATTACTTGGTAATAAACACCTTAATGAAAAATAAGATAATTACATTTAACTCTACTAAAGTACTAGATAATTAAGGACCACTGAAATGAAGCACAACTAAATATTGCTACTCTTCATGCATGTTAAGGTCAGGAAGTTTATCTTTCC
This sequence comes from Cheilinus undulatus, assembly GCF_018320785.1. Lineage (NCBI taxonomy): Eukaryota > Metazoa > Chordata > Actinopteri > Labriformes > Labridae > Cheilinus > Cheilinus undulatus. Next base: position 8,812,654 of record NC_054884.1, on the reverse strand, counting down.
TTTTTTTGTGTTGTTTTTTTTATTAATCTAGATTTTCTGTGTCTCAGCTCAGTCCTTCTCCTCGTGAATGGCTCTTTTTTTGACACCATTTCCCCTTTTTATGGTTTTAAACAACAGTGAAACTGTCAATAAAGAAACCTCCTTTCAAACAGGCGCTGGCTTCTGTTGCCTTACCTTAAATTTACACATACAATGGCTGTGCTGTGATTCAATGCACAGCAGTTTTGCTCCGATAGAGGGCCATCTGTCATAATGACTACCTGGAGTGCTGCACCTGCGCTGGCCTGAGCAGCTTAAGACTGGAGATCTCAGGAGAACTGTGAGTCCACACGAGAATAAACGTGTGGATTCAACTTTCTGAAGTTGATTTGCCACTCTTTTTTGAGTCATCATTTCAATCTGACCAATACCCTGCAAGATTCAAATAGTATAGCACTGTGTGCCTTGAAAGCATGGTTGTAACGACTTGAGGGAGAAAAGCTGTTAAAGAGGTGCCACTAGCCTCTTAGTTTGTGGCTATTTCACCTGCATTCATTCTTATCTCCCGCAGCTTCAGCATGTAGGGAGACCAAACCACAGAAATGACGTATGGGTGGTTGTGGGCCTCATGTTGCTCTGTGCTGCTCTAATTATACAGTCCTGGATGCAAACATTGGAGCTCTTTTTTAAAATTTGACCCTTTCTGACTTGATACAGTGAACTTTTACACGTCTATCATTGAAAGAGGAACATTTTCTGACATACATCTAACTGCAGTGCAGCCTGGGGTTCACGATCACTGGATGTCCTCCTCAGTTTTCTCCTCTGCCACCGCTCCTCCCCATTAGAGCAGTCGACAGAGCCTAACAGAGTCGGGCGCGAGTGCTCATTTCTCTCCTCCCTCGGATCGATAAGGCAATAATATGAGCTCCCCTGATTGTGGACGTTCAAATTAGAGCATGTCTGGCAGATGCAGCAGTTGCATTTGTCAGCTCCTCTAGATTGTGAAAGCGCCGAGACTGTTTAACAATTCATGGCCCCGATCACAACATGAAACTCTTCACTGCTTGGGACTTTGTCTGCCGCTGTTAATTGGCCGAAACCAGAGCCCGGCCCTGCTGCTGTGCCTGCCAGCAGGGCCGAGGATGGATGCAGTAACATATTTATGTAATGTTACACACATTTCAACACGGAGACATTCCCCTTTTTGTATGAATAGTTTACCATTCAGTGATCGACAGGAAGAAAATGTGTTGTGATTTTATGAAGGGATGTTGAGGACTGAGCCGTCTGCATGGCTCTGATGTCAGACAGCAGCTTGGAGGTGGTGGTGAGGGAGAGTCTGAGCTCTGTGCATCATTCAGTGAGATCAGGAGAACAAAGAAATGATGCAGGACATGTCAGACTTGATGCTGCAGCATGGACAGAACACAGAGCATGTTTGTCAGTGCTGTGCTGCTTCACATCATCTGTTTCACTCCAAATATTCATCCATAACAAGAGGATTACTAAATCATCCCACATCTTGACCTTTTTCTGACCCTAACAAGGTAGTTCCATGACGAGACCAAACCAGGAGGCTTAAACAAAGAATAAATACACTAAAATATGAAAGCAGAGAGAGCATCTCTGTGCATTAGTGCCATGTGCGTATAATCATTATGCAGTCATCTGTCAAAAAAATGGGTCTTCTCAATTCAAGTGAGCCTCTCTGCAGAAGTAATATTTTCACAAACATCCATAACAGCAGGCCTGCCCGCAGTCTGGCCCCTTTTTGCCACTTATAAGACATTTTGCTGCTTTTCACTCATTTTTGCCACATTTTTTTGCTTCTTGTAGCCATTTTTTGGTTGCTTTCTGTCCTTGTTCTCCACTTTATGCCCCTTTTAACCCATTTGTCTGCTTTTTTCTAATTTTTTTGCCACTTCTTTATTTTGCTTTGAACCCATTCTTGCCCCTTTTATTACAACTTTTGGTCATTTTTAACCAATTTTCTCAGTGTTTTTTTTTTTTTTTTTTTACCCTGTTAGCAGCTTCTGTTCAATATTTGCTACAGTATAACCACTTTTTGCCACATTTGTACCTCTTTTAGCTCATCTTGTTTTTAGTTTTGCCATCATTTCCCACTCTTTGTCGCTTTTAACCCATTTCCCTGCTACTTCTCATTTTTTCCACGTCTTTATTCGACATACAGCCCAATCTTTACCATCATTTTTGTTCATTTTTGCCACATTCTCCAAATTTTTTGTGTTTTTTTCCAACCTATTTCGCACCTTTACCTTCTACTTTACATTCCTTTTGCCACATTTTTGCCCATTGACCTCATTTTTTAAATTTTTGTTTGATTGTTTTTTGTTTTGTTTTGTTGTAATTTGGCCTTTTTTTTGTTGCTTTCTGTCCTTGTTCTCCACTTTATGCCACTTTTAACCCATTTGCCTGCTTTTTTCTAATTTTTTTGTCACTTTATTTTACTTTGAACCCAGTCGTGCCCCTTTTACTACAACTTTTGGTTATTTTTAACCACCTTTTTGAGTTTTTTTTTTTTTTTTTTTTTTTTTTACCCTGTTGTGCAACTTTTGTTCCATATTTGCAACTGTATAACCACTTTTACCACATTTTCACCTCTTTGAGCCTATTTTTTTTTCTTTTTGCTATCATTTTCCACTTGTTAACGCTTTTAACCGATTTCCCTGCTTCTTCTCATTTTTGTTACATCATTATTCTATATTCAACCCATTCTTTGCCATTGTTTTCCTTAATTTTGCCACATTTGACCAGTTTTTCTTGTTTCCACCATATTTTGCACCTTTAACCTCATAGTTTACACCCCTTTTGCCACATTTTTTGCCACATTTAACTCACTTTTCTTTTGCTTTTTTACCATTGCTTTCCACTTGTTGCCACTTTTAACCCATTTTAGTTGCTTTTCCTTTAATTTGCCACTTCTTTATGCTACTTCTAACCCATTCTTGCCCCTCTTTAGGTGATCTTTGCCACATTTTACCAGTTGTTGTTGTGTTCATTTTTGCCCCATATTCGTAACAATTTTAACTACTTTAAGACTTTCACACATTTGTGCTGCTTCTTTTTGCCCTGTGTTGCCACTTTTAATCAAATTTTGCCCTTTTTTCCCCATAATTATGAGTCTGTCTTTTTCTGGTGGTGTCCAGCATTAAGATGTGCTGTCTGACATTTAATCAAATACTGTGAAATATAAAATGACATTTCAAACTCACCACTGCTCCTAGCATACTTCAGCTCACAGATTCTTAAATAGAATAATATTGCTTTCTGACTGAAGATGAGAGGCACACATGTCAGCAGAGTAAAATATATTTGACTAATGACTGATTTCACATTTGCAAAGGTGGCATTCATCACAGTACCATGCTTGAAGTCACTGATCTCTTCAGAACGACCCCCTTATAAGACTAATATTTACAAAAGGAGACTGCATGGTTAGGTGCTGGTTTATACACCTGGTCTGATTGAAACACCTGATTTCAATACTTAACAGGTGTGGCCAAACACTTTTGTCCATATGGTGTATATCCAGCAATTTCATATGTCCCACCTGAACTTTCCAGTAAACACTGTCAACTCTTCATCTGCTTGATCTGAGGTCTTTGAAAGGTAAGAGGAGATCCTTCCCCTCCTCCACTCCCAGTCAGATTTGCAAGCTGAAACACCTGAAGGCTCCTGAGAAGGACTCTGTGTTTACATGTATCGCTGAAGCTTTCAGGGCTTGTATAACAGCTTCTTTCAAGCAGATATCAGACGTCTCAGCTCGGAGATTAAGTCAGAAAAGATTTCTCACTTGTCACACTGCCTTGCATCTTTCATAAAGCCTCCCAAAAAAAGTCTAAAATTATCCATTTGACAAAAGCCAGCTCACTTTTCTCCAGCTCGCCGTCTGAAGACATTTTCCACGTGGATGCCCGGCTTTTTATACGACCACCTGCCGTCTCTGTCCTTCAACAACCCATCCGTCGTAATTGCCTTTTTGCTTTTCAAAACATTATCTCAGCTCCTTGCCCTTACAAAGAATTAACAAGGATGCAAGTCATTTATAAGCAGGACCAGTAATTACTGGCCGGGAGCATTTATAAGAATGGAGCATATTTGCTTTGTGGGTTGTTATTATTTCCTCTCCAATTGTGCCCCACAATCGGCATAATTAGTTGATTACAGTCCTCCAGGGGCCTGATTGTCACCATGATGTCTGACTTCCTGCTGTGAATATTAAATTTGTCTGACATGAAATTATTTTAAAAGGTTTTTACTGATCTTTTGTAACATTTCATTAGGCTAACAGTTCTCTCAATGCTCACTCTGGGAGTGCACCACATTGGTTTCACTCCACATTAAAAAACTGAATCAAAGAGGATGCAGTTTCAGGGATGTGATTCTGTTTTCGTTGTTTGAGTGATAGATCAAACGACAAAAAAAAGACAACTTCAACCTGACTCACCAGATAGACTGTTCCACATACCCATGATATTGGTGATGGAACTCATGCCAAAGCCGGTCAGACCAAAAGCTTTTGTTGTCAGACTTTTCGTCACTGAAATTAGCATTGCTATAAATGCAGCAGCATCGTCATGAAACCCCCATAGTGCTGTAACTGGACTCTGCTAGTGCAGTGGTTCTCAAACCTGTTCAGCCCGCGATCCCCCCAATAAAGGTGCCGAAGACCGGGGACCTCCACTGCACCTGAAGGTAGTTGAACACAGCCATGCAATATTAAGAACAGTCATGTGCAGACAAGGCCATCCATAAAAGGAGCTTTCTAGCACCCAGCTAAACTGGGGGCCCATGGAGGTCAGCAAAACCATGGTCCACTGTAAAGTTAAGCTGTGATATCCATATTTCATCCATATTTCATATTTCATATTTCATCCATATTTTATCCTGAAAAACTAACCACTCTTGTCAAAGAAACAAATGTGTGTCTTTTGTGTAGTAAAAAGCATTCTTAAAAATGTAAATCCCTTTTGTTCAAAAAGGATTAAAATGGTTTAAAAATGCTAAAATGGGTTAATAATGGCACACAAAAAAAAAAATGGAGGAAAGGGTGGTGAAGTTGGATTTTAAAAGTAGCAGAAATGGGTTAGAAATGGGGAAAAATTAGACAAAGATGGCAAAAAAAAAGGGTTAAAGTAGCAAAAATGGGCATAAATAGTTGTGAAAGGGAATTAAAGTGTGGCCAAAACAGCTTCAAATTCACAAAAATGGGTGGGAATTTGGTAAAAATGGATGAAAAATTGATATAGATTGGCAAAAAAAAAAAGAGTTAACTGAGAAAGAAAAAAAATGGCAGATATTGGCAGGATTTGGTTAAACTACCTAAACTGTCCATATCAAATGGTTAAATTGGGGTTAAAATGGGAAAAACTGGGTGTAAAAAGTGGTAAAAAGGAGTAAATAGTGGCGATAATGGGTGAGTAGATGCAACATTAAGCTCAAGTGGCAAGAATTTGGTTTACAAGTTGCAAAAACAGGCAGAAAAAAGTGGTGGAAAAAGTTTAAAACTGACAAAAATAAGTGTTAAATGGCAAAAAGGTGTTAAAATTTGTGAGGGAAAAATACGAAAAGGGGTAAAAAAAACTGACAAACTTGGTGTAAAATGGCAACGGTGTAATTTGTACAATATTCCTAGATTTTTTTAAGGCCATCTGGAGACCGTCTGTCAGTGTCTCCTGACCCCCAGGGGGGTCCTGACCCCAAGGTTGAAAACCACTGTGCTAGTGTCTACAGCCCGCTGTCTGCTAGTGCAAGTGTAACCTGTTTGCAACCATCCAACAGCAACATAACCAGCTCAGTGTCAAACTTGCTGCCTACTGCCTCAAGAGGCTCTGGCCAACTTGTAAAACAAACCTCTTCTTCTGAACAGCGCATACGTGGTTTATGGTTTCTCAGAAAGCTTAAGATGGATCGCTATGGAGTAAACTGTGATCTTAAGCGTACCTTTTTTCCAACCGCTCCTGACATTTATATCCCTTCCAGAACATTTTTTATCCAGGTGCAAAGCCAAGTGTTTGTTCAGAGCCTTGATACTACCAGTCTACATTATTACATCCATCATAATAGGACTATTTATGATGTTTCTGCAGTTAAAAACTTAGCAGTCTTGCTATCAGTCCTCCATTTTGACACCAGAAGTAATAGACAACAACTTCCTGTTAGCCTTATGGACAGTTATGATGCTGCAGTTTCTTCTTCTATTGTTTTCTTGGCGGTAGCGACCAAAGACAGCCCACCAAAGATCAACGAGGGACAAGAAAGCCTGGAAAGAAAAGAGAAAAATAGTCCTCTATGGCGCAAATAAATACGCTTTTAACGTGCTGGAATACCGTGTGTGCCAAATCTGATTTGGTTCTTCAGTGATAAGTGAAAGTGATAGTCTCTGTTGTGTGTTTTTCAGCAGGTTTCTCCTGATAGATGAGGCCTGTAGGAACTAAATGCAGATGTGAAAAGGCTCGGTCAGTGTTGATCTGGGTGTGATGTGGATAAAGTTCTATGAGATTAAATTTCAGTTTGGTTTAAGGCTGTCAATGTTTATCTACAGTCCCATCTGAATTTCATTTTCTTTTTTTTTTTTTTTTTTTTTACAGATTTTGAATTATATTTGAATATTTATGCACATTTTTTATAAACATGTATGTGAAACATTCAGTTGTCTTAATCACCGTGTAGTTACACAAGAGGACCCTACAATATTACATCACAGACTGCAATGAAGAAATAATGAGCTAAAAGCAAAAGTAGTTAATGTTCATTTTTATGTGCTGTTTTAGTGCCACCTGCATCTCTTAGCCTCAGCCCTTGTGCCAAACACTGAGTTGGCTAACTGGCTTCTTTTTAGCTGAAGGCTGGTGTGTGAACTAGTGATGTAAATCCATACACACTAAGAACCACGGCCCACTGCCAAAATCACATGGATCTGAGAGCAGGTGAAAAAGACACTGAATGATTTGGGACCATCACTTTAAGATAGAAAAATGGCTGTAAGAAGAGACTAGTTGCGTTTGTGTAATATTCATATATAATAGTTCAGGTATTATCAGAGTGTTCTCTAGCTGTTGCATGATAAAGCCCGCTGTCTGCAGTCACCCAGACTTCCTTACTGTTTAATCAGTGAGTTGGAGATTGAACATGGTAAAATGTGTTAAAGTCTAACAAAAAACAACCATAAGACCTTCAACATGTCACTGTATTTGTAAGTAAGCAAAGCAACAATTGATTTCTCCATTTAAGAATGCATCCAGAATATTCTAGGTCATGTTAGAGCCAGTAAAATACATTCAAGGCATTTTGAGTTGAGTGTTTTCATGCCTGAGCTAAAATAGCCAAACCTGGCTTTTGAGAAAATATAGAAATGATCACTATATACTGCAATTATGTAGCACAACAGGAGGTGTTTTTCTCTGCATTTATGAGTGGGATAGAAAAAATTCACTCTCTCTGCTCTCTTTAGACTTTTAGAAAAATTAACCACTCATTATCAACATTAGAAATGCTTCTTATACATTATGAATAGGTTGTAGGTTTCAAACACTAGCTATAATGTTAAGAAAAATGAGAAGATACACTAATGAGGCATGCAGTTGTGACAAATTCTTAAGACTGTGTGCAGAAGATAGATAAAAAAGAAAACAGATGCAATGATTAGATGATTTCCCTTCAATTCTGAGGGAAAACATCAATTTATCACTTCCTGAGATAATGACTATAATATTTCCTTCTCCTAGTTTTAGATTTACCCTCTAAGATGCTTAACCATCTAAGTAATTTTGTAAATCAATCATGGTTGATGTTATTTGGCCTTTTTTGAACAAAAACAAAATTACAAAGAAAAGCTGTCCAACCGATTGGTGCTAGTAGTCTCACAGTTAGTGAAATGGGGATCACCTGAGTGTAGTTAATGTGTCTCAACTGATGGTAATATAAAGACACCTGTGACTGGAGGGTCCAGTTACTAGTTAATCAGTATTCCTGGCTACCATTACACCATGAAGACAAAAGAACACTTTAACCAACTCAGAGAAAAGGTTATTGAAAAGTACAACTTAAGGGATGGATACAAAAAAACAGTTCCAAGGTACTGAACATCCCCCAGAGTTCAGTTAAATTCATCATCAAGAAATGGGAGGAATATGGTGCATGAGTAAATCTGCCTAGACCAGACCATCCTCACGGACTGAGTGGGCGTGCAAGAAGGAGCCTAGTGAGAGAGGCCACCAAGACACCTGTGACTACTCTGAAGGAGTTTCAAGCTTCAGCAGCTGAGATGGGAGAGACTCTGCATACCACAGCTGTTGCCCGGGTACTATACCAGTCAAAGCTTTATGGGAGAGTGGCAAAGAGAAAGCCACTGTTGCAGAAAACTCATTAAATCTGGACGAGAGTTCGTCATAAGACATGGAAGACTCCATGGTCAAGTGGATGAAAGTTCTTGGGTCTTATGAGACCAAAATGGTGTTTTTTGGCCATCAGAAAAGAAGCTATGTTTGGCACCAAACACTGCACATCACCACAAATACACCATCCCCACATGTGAAGCACAGTGGTGAAGCATCATGCTGTGGGGATGCTTCTCTGCAGCTTGTCCTGACAGTCTTCCAGCTAGAGGGTAAAATGAATGCAGCAAAATATAGGAACATCCCAAAAGGACAATTTTATTCAATCTGCAGAGAAGTACAGCTTTGGAGAAGATTTATTTCCCTGCAAGACAATGACCTGAAGCATACAGCGAAAGCTACACAGAAATTGTTTGAAGACAACAAGGTGAATGTTCTGGAGGGGCCGAGTCAAAGCCCAGACTTCAATCATATTGAGAATTTGTAAAATCAGTAAAAGGGTAGAAGGCACTGTATGTGCTTTGGTCAAAATATAACATGAATACAACACTAGAGGAGATTTTTGACCCTAGATAAACCTGCTCTACACAGCCTTTCTCAGAGCACATGGTGTACAGTATATACATTGTGAATAAAGTTAAATATCTGAGAACTCTTCCCATCTCTGGCTACAGTTTTTTGTCCACAACATTTCCCCTTGCAAGCATCACTCATGACTTTAAAGAAACGGGACAACCCTTTAAGTGAGATTCTGTGTCCTCTAGCTTTTGTCTGTTCACACCAGCGTATCTGTGATGACAGAGGAGGAAAAACACGTCAAAAACTTGAGCTGATGATGTTGACTAGCTCTCTAGCTCTGTTAGCACAACTGGGATTCAACCTGCACTCTAATTGGCTCCATTACGCATAAAAGCCATTAAAAGCTGCAGAGCCATTATTTCCACCATCATATTAACTTTCATGCTGCCAGCTCGGCTCCATGTGTCATGTTACGGCATGTAAATTAACAGGTTAATGTGAACATGGATGTTAACATCAGCAACCACTGAAAACATCATCTTACCTAATCAAGCTGTTTGTACATGAAATACATTAAACTTCCAGGGTTATGCTATGCTTTTATTGTGAAACCATCTGAGTCACCATAAAGGGAGATTCAGCCAAATAAAACTGATGTTTTCAGTGTCATTTGTCTTTGCTTCTGCATCAGAATTAAGAAAAGAATCTGCACCTTTCCTCTGCACAGAGCTGAGCTAATGCTGACGGAGCTCAGTTCTGCTGTCATGTAAGACGATGAATGTCATACACAGATGAAGTGTGTAGCTGCTGACTAATTTTGAGGTCATAAAGAGGCAAAAATGGTTTCCTGTTCTCAAGAAATGTGTGCTTGTGTGGAGGCTGCTTGCTCCCAATGCATGCATGGTTTCCCTGCAGGTACTCTGGCCTCCTCCCATCATCCAAGACAAGCTCAGAAAGTTAACTGGTGATGGTATGCTGAGTCATTTCTCTGTGATTGACTGGTGACTGGCCTCTCGCCCAGTCATAGATGGGATGTGCTCCAGACCCCACTTTAACCCTGTGTGATTGTTAGGGCCAGAGTTTGTGAATGAGATGGCCAATCAGTCTGTGTCCCTGCCGGGGTGTTTGTGGGATTGTTGAGTCTGGTGTTTCTCATCTTCCTCTTCATATTTTCTTTATGAGGTTCACATCAGACCAGTTAGCTGTCCAATCCATGATCAGCAAACCAGTTTGTGCACCTGTGGGAAGGTGCCACGTCCTGCTGGAAAAGGATGACAGGGCTCTAAATCTCCTGGTAGACAGCTGACAGCGTCTTTTCTAGACTTGACCAATAGCAGCGCGTGACATGGCACCTCAAACCACCACTGACCGTGTTCGTCACAGTTATTCTCTGCACTTCGAGAACCTTTGATTCTGTACCTCTATGAACCACCTCTTTGTCTCCTTAGCCCAGGTGAGATGCTTTTGACGTCTATGGTTCAGGAGTTGCTCAGTACTAGGAAGACCACACTGGTAGTCCATTTCCTGGACCGGGCTGTGTGTGGTGGCTCTTTATGCACCGACAGAGTGACAGAATTATGAAACAGCAACACAAAAAAACACCACATGTGTGGAAGTGTTAGGCCAGGGGTGTTGGGGGGTCCAAATGAAGTCCATTTTTGATTGGCCCTCAAGAAATTCTTGATCTTAAATGAAACATGGCCCACATTTGAACATGAACATTGTGCTTGACTGTATTGAACTTTGTAGTTTCATCACATTCTGGTGTCACCATGTAAGTTCTGTAAACAAACATTCTGACAAAAATGTATTTAAGCCGTATTTAAACCCTGTTAGTGGACACATTTCCAACCAATATAATAATAATATCTTGATTTATAACTCCCTGATGGTTTACAGTAGCAAACAGCAGCACCAGTAACATTTTAGAGGCGGAGCCAGTGGTGGCCAGGGCTGAACAGGGCCCCCCTAAAACTTGACCGGCCTCCCCAAAAGCCTTAAAATGATTGACTAGTTTCCTTGTCAGTTATTAACTAGCAATTAAACATACTTTGCATTAGCTTGTGATCTGATTTTTCCACTTTCATTTTTTCTAGCAGTTTATATTTCTGTATGTGGCCCTCAGTGGAAAAAGTTTGGACATCCCTGTGTAAGGATTCTTGAATTTCATTTAAGGGGTACTAACCTATTGATCCATCTGTCTATCTAAATCTTCAAAATAAGATTTTTGTTTCAAGTCAGAGAGACCCTTGTATTCAAAGCAACAAAACTAGAAAGAACAGCTGCTTAAATCTGTGGGTTTTTTTGTGCCACTGTGGGTTATCTCTGAATTTATTTTCACTGGTAAGTCTAACATTTTCAGACTCTATTTTGTTTTTTCCCTCAAGAAAATCCATCTTGTTTTAAACTCTTTCACCCCTTGATGCAGTGAGTTTTGGTTCACATTTATCCGTTAATAGTTCACACCAGAGTTCATTCATTTCTTCTTTGTTTCTTCCATTTGTTCAGTAGTTACCAGTCAGTAGTTCGATGAACATTACATTAATAATGTTCCATTCAGGGTCAAATATCTAATTACATTTTTAAGAGACTGCAGAAAGAGATAGAAAAAAAAGTGAGACAAACAAATCGATATTCAATTATAGTCAATGTTGAACTGTTGGATTCCAGAGGAGCTGAAGGAGCTGCAGCATGATTACCAGATTATCGGAAAGTTAAAGAAACGGCCTCCCAGGCTGCTAGAAAAACCGAGCCCTTACCCTATTAACAAATCAATCCTGGGTCACTCCAGAATTGTAATTTAGTGTCATGTAATAAAAATCACCTCAGCTCTCATTAATTATAAGGCAGCGAGAGCTGCCTTGAAATTACAGCCCTCTACTGTGGCATTTACACGGGTTGGTTTGCTCGCCTGCGGTGATCATTAGGAACCGACAGCCTTTAATGGCTTATTAAGGCCCTCTTATTGAAATTAGCAGGCTAATTGTCTTATCAGTGCTGCTGCTTTTTAATGGCAGGTAGAAGACGAGGATACCCTTCAGTCTGAGGCCAAAGTGAAGAAGAGTTTTGGCCGCTAGTTTCAGGCTGTAGTTCTAAAGTGAGAAATGTCATCATCGCTGCTCTCCCTCAAGGCCCAGTTATGTTTTTTTTTTTAAACTTCAACTAAATTATGTAGAATTTGAGAGTAGAACAGGGTGTTTTGTTACAATTAATGACGCCTAATTATGAGGAGAATATCTGCTGCTGCACTAGACCCTCAACACCTGCTGTTTGCTTTGACTTGATGGATAAAGATGGTTTTAGGAATTGGTGGCAATCGTCACTTAAGAATCAGTCATGAAAGGCTCATTTCAACCAGGGGTCACTTAATCCAGTCAGTACTCTGGAGGTGAAACATTAAAATACACCTGAATGAAATTAATATTGGTCTAAAACAGGGGTTCTCTAACTTTTCAGTCTGAAACCCCCAAAATAAAGGATCCAGAGACCAAACTTGAACTTGAATAAAAGTGGCAAAAATAGGGAAAAAAGTGGCAAGAATGGTTTACAGTGGCAAAGACTGTTATGTAAATAGGTAAAAGAGAAACAAAAAGGAACAGAAGTTGGTTTGAAGTGGGAAAAATTGGTGGAAAATTTGGTAAAACGGGGTTTAAAAGTGAGGGAAAGTGGTTTAAACTGCCAAAAATAGGTTAACTGGGGCAAAAAAAAAAGACAAGAATTGGCAGAAATGTGTTCAACTGGCAACAGTGGGCATAACAAATACTTAAACGTGGACATAAAAGGAGGTAATATTGGCAATATAATAGTTCAACAGAAGCATCAATAGGTGTGAAAGTGGAAAGAATTTGTTTAGAAGTGGCAGAAAAAGCGGGAACCTTGCAAAGCAGATGGATTCGCCCGTGTCCGTGTTTCATACTGGTGAATCCATCTTAGAAGTGGCAAAAACAGGCAGAAAAAAGAGGTGGAAAAGGTTTGAAATGGATAAAAATAGGTGTTAAATGGCAAAAATGTGTTAAAATTGGTGGGAAAATTGATGAAAATGTGTTAAAATTGATGTAAAGTGGCAACAGTGTAATTCAAAAAATATTTGTAGTTTTTTTAGAGAATCTGGGGACCCCCCTCTTAGTGTCTTGCGACCCCCAATGAGGTCCCAACCCCAATGTTGAGAACCTCTGCTCTACACAACCGAAGAAGCAAATTAACTGCACGAATGATCAAAGTCTCACCTTTTAATGGGAAAGTATCTCACAAAAGGACATTCAGGAGAAAAAGAAGACCAGCAGAGCCATGTCTCCTACTCCAGCTGTGCCTACATGTGATTTTGTGAAGAGGACAGGTGTGGGTTTGTGCAGAAAGGCTACATGAGGACAGCGCAAGTACTTCCAGGAACCTTCTGAAAAGTTGAAAGATTACTGTCCCTACAGGACGCCCTGTCACGTTGAGAAAGCCTCAGCCGCTCTGAAGGACGCACACCATCTTTTTGTGAGGCTCAACAACAACAACAAACCCACACTCGCAGGATTCCCTCCGGCCACACAGATTTATAACACGGCAGATGTTCATTTTAAGAATAAACTCTGAGATCGGAGCGGGCAGCCGCACAGCCGTGATGAGTTTCATTCAACCGGGCGTCTGTGTGCACAAACACACTTCAGCACACATAAACAAACCACTCAGCCGGCTTTCTTCTGCAGCCTCTGTCAGAGCCCATAACACAGAAACTATATTCAGCAGCCAGAGGAGATGCATCCTGACAAGATAAAACACTGTTGTGGTGAGGACATAAACCGCTGTGAGTACACCCAGGAAACCAGCGCTGTGCTGCACCGCTATCTGACGGTGGCTCCGTGTTTGGGCGGGTTCCCTTGTGTGATCCCATGTCAGACAACATCTGCATCACTCAGACTGCTCCTCTGCAGTTTGGCTCTTGGACATGTGGCCCCAAAATATGAAAGCCACCTGTCTTATTTCTTTTTCTACTTCTTCTCTCAGAGAGGGAAAGAGAACTGTGCCTGTGCAGGCAGTTTTAGTGAGCCAAGCCTCTATTTAACAGGAAAACTTTTCAGGTTTGGTTGGCAGAGTTTCAGCTTTGCAGTAGATTCTCAAGTGGCATGTCAAAGTGCAATCCATGCAGCCATCTTCTTCCCCTTACCTGGGATGGCATCGCACTGGCAGCGGTGTCAGAAAGATGACCCTGATGTCCCTATTTCCATCAGCGCTTTTTAGCTCCTCCTGAAGGAACCCAGGCTACATAAAATCCCTCTAAAGCAGTGAGTCTCAACCTTGGGGTCGGGACCCCTTTGGGGTTGTGAAACACTGAGAGAGGGTCATAAGATGCCTTGAAAACTAACAATATTTTTTAAATTAGACTGTTACCACTGATGATATTAAGCCAGGAAAACCTCTCTTGGATTAAAATTATGCTTTCTGAGAATGTTCTGGTCAAACTTTCCCTGAATAGTCTTCAGCAGTGCTGAGCACGCTCAGAGATAGGCTTGGTTTGATGTCATTCAGGTCATCTTGCATACATATGCAACTTAATTAGCCATGTGCTTGCTGTTTGAGGAGATAAACAGCCCAGCACCACAGGACAGTAGGTGTAGTAAGATCAGGATGCTTTAAGTTTATATTAAAGGATTCTTGAAACACATCATCTAGGTAACACAAAATATAGTATGCCAGTATTCAGTACTTAACTGGTCATTGGCATGTTTTCTGCTGGACATTTTGACCAGCAATATTTTTATCTGCCGGACATCCGCTCTTGAAACCAGTCAACAGCAACTCAGGGTGGGGCTCTGTTTCTTCCTGACTTTAACTCCCAGCACCTCATTCCTCTTCACAGCCTGGCTGATCTCACCAGTTTGCTTCCGAACTGCTTGTGAACATTTACTTCCTCGTTCTTGGGGGCCTCCTGGTTGCGACAGGGCCCTAAGAAGCCGCTTACGAAGCTTATGCCTCGGGCGGGTGCTGCTGTGACTATCTAATACTAGAATGTGAATGTATTTGATGCTTTTGATTTTACTTTTGTGGTGAAAGTCCTCATTTTACTGAAAAAGTGAAAATTGGAAATTTTCTTCGAGTGTGGAGTTTTAGAGCAGCTCTAGTGACTAGAAGGTTCTTTGAGTTACTAAACATTCATTCTGACAAGAATTAAGGAATTTGGTTTACGTTCACTATGATAAAAATGCTTCCAAAACCCATTGTTCACTTAATCATTAAACTATTGAAATGTTTTACAGAAAAAACAGAAATTATTCCAGCAAGTGATTGTTTTATGTTTAATGTGTAAAAACTATATGTTTATTCTGTTAATTAACACTGGTTGAACTGTTTAGTTTTGATTTAATTTTCTGATATTTGCAATATGTAAATATTTGCTGAGCTTTTTTGTTTGAACAAAATGATTCTAATGTTAAGAATATTTGAAGTTGAACTAATAACTCATCTTGATGGTGTCATGATCTAGTATATTGTTGATAGTGTTCAACACTAAGGTAGAATAAAAGACCTTGAGATTTGATCCTTTTGATGGCGAGCCTTCCAGCTGATGTCCAGGATCCAGATCTACACGTCCAGTGAACAGACGGATGAGCGATCTGCTTGTGGTAGGATTGCGCTGGATTGGTGCCAACTTGAACACTCTGACCTTGACTGCACTCAGACCAGACTATATCTCCCTGAGCAGAGCAGGCCTCTGCCTGACTAATCCAAACTTTGACTTTCACTGACCTTACCAGAACAGGAAAAACAAAGGACAGTTTCTTTTATTTTGAAGGGTCCATTGTGTTATCTTTGTTTTTCACTTAAATGCCAAATTTACTTGTTCACAAGTTTTAGTAAACTGCACAAAAGTTCTAACACCACCTTGTGTGTGGTTACGGTGATTATACTCTCCATGCATACACCTTAGAACCTAGAGTGACATGCCACTATCCAGGAGTGGGTTACAAAAGCATGGATCCATCCTGCCTTGTATCTACGGTTCAGGCTTTGAATGTATGGTTGCTGACTATGTCCATCCCTTTATGCCCACAGTGTACCCATCTAAGATGGCTACTTCCAGCAGGATAATGCACCATGTCACCAGTCATCTCAAACTGGTTTCTTCAGCATGACAATGACTTCACTGTTCTCCAGTAGCCTCCACAGGTACCAGATCCCAATTTAATAGAGCACCTTAGGGATGTGGTGGAACGGGAGCTGCCGACAAATCTGCAGCAACTGCTGATGCTATCATGTCAAAACGGACCAACATCTCAGAGGAATGTTTCCAACACCTTGTTGATACTATGCCATGAAGAATTAAGGCAATTCTGAAGGAAAAAGGGGTCCAACCTGGTACCAGCAAGGTGTACCTAATAAAGTGGTCAGTGAGTGTGTATACCATGCATACACTCAAATACCTATACACTCCCACACCTACAGTATGTCCTATATGGAATATAATATGCACAATATGTGTCCAGTGCAAAAATAAATAAATAAATGAATAAATATTAACACCCAATAATAAATAAATATATATATTTAACAGCATTTTACAGCCCAAATACATAGCACACAAAGGAGGACCCAGAATGGATCCCTGTGGGACACCTTCACTTGCTCTGAACTTTTTTCCAGTGACCTTTAATAAAGACACTAAACCATGTGATGGAAGACTCGCTTGACTAAAAAAAAGCTTTTACAGAGTCAGCAGAGATGATGGAAATAGCTCCTAATGTCTGCTGTATAATTTATTACAAATTATTTAGGATCAACATGGCCGTGTTATAGACAAATCTCTGCAGCCCCCCCCAAAGGTCTGAGATTTACAAGCTATAAAGCGACTTTACAGCTCCCTTTTACGAGGCTTCATGTCTGTCAGCTTTCTGCACCATCTCTGTATTCATCAAAGCGTGCTCAAACTGGGGACAGCATGTGGGGATTTTCAATTAGCTGTTCTTCCAAAAGCTCTGTTTATTATTGTTATTCCCCTCTGACCCGTCCTTTTTAGAAATCAATTCAGCAGCCCGGCATTCAGAGTGTTCTGACGGCACGTGGGCAGAAGCTTTCCACTGTTGTTTTTATTTATTCTTCATTTATGCATCAATCCTTATCCCCGCGAGTGCCCGCAGCCCACCCCTCCCCCACCTCGCCGCCTCTTAGAAGACTCCATTAGCGGTGATGCTCTGGTGGGCGAGATGTGATGAAGTTAGGTGAGGATCATAAATGCGATCATGTCAGTTTCACTCCGGCGTGATGATGATGGGCCTGAGTACACACACATAATACCAGGATGCAAGGGGGCCAGCGGAGATGGAGGCAATGATGGAAAATGTGCAGAGGGCGAACAATATATTAGAAACAAATCATGAAAGAGGACTTTGAAGAGAAAATAATCAAAAACAAAGGAAGGCGAAGAGTCATTAAAGTCAGTTAGTAGAGTATCGACTCATAGAGCTCTGAGAAAAGCTGCTAGATGAGGTACTTTTATATAAATTAGCCTCAAGAGCTCATAACAGGCCAAGAGAGGCATTTCGTCTCACAATGCTTCAGTGGGCTTTTTTTTTATAAACAGATAAGGAATTATGGATAGTTTAACCATTTATTTACCATGGACATGGATGTTTTGTCAATCAGGAGGGCACCTTAGAATGCCCTTTACAGTGATTTTTACTACGCATCCTGGAGGTCACTTTATCACCCCAGAGTGAGCTTTATTACATATTTACATTTCCAGCAAGGACATTTAAACATGTTCTTTCGCAATTAGTGTGCATCCTACAGGGCACTTTATCACATTTTGTCCCCTGAAAGTGCACCATGGAGGGACACCATTCAATTTTGCCCACACATGGTTCCCTTTGGCACTTTGAACATCATAAGTGCGAAGGCCTAGAAGGCCTTTTACTTAGTTTTGACTAATGTGAGCACAGCCTTTATGGCGCTTGATCATTTTTGTGCTCTGGGAGGGTGCCCTGGAGAGCCCTTTACCAAACTGGAAGGGCACTATGGAAGGCACTTATTCACTTGAAGGACACCCCAGTTTGAACTTTATTATGTTTCGTCAACTGACACGACATCCTGGAGGTCACTTTATCACCTCTAGTGCACTGGAGGGACAGCCTACAGCAGTGATACTTAACGCGTGACTCTTGAGCCACATGTGGCTCTTTTGTGATGATTTTTGGGTCTTTTATGTCTTCATTTGAAATATTATTCCCTAGAAAACCTTAGAAATGGAAACTTTTACCTCAGAAATAACTCATTAAACATCACATCAATCAGTTGTTTCCCACACTTATACAGTAGGGTTTAATGGTCAAACTTAATTGTCCACCATTATTGTTTCTCTATTTTCATTGCCCTTATTTGTAATTTTTTTGGTCCCTTTTTTACATTTTTTTTGCCACTTTTAATCAATTTCTGCTGCTTTTAGCCCAGTTATATCCCTTTTTTTTAACAACTGTTTGACCATTATTGCCACTTTTGTCCCATTTTTGCCATTTTTCATCAGTTTTAGTCAATTTTATCCTGCTTCTTTGCAATTTTTCACCCATTTCAGCTGCCTTTTGACATTAAATGCCAATTGTTCCACATTTTTCTCACCTTTTTACAGCCTTCACTTTTCACTTATTTTTTGCAGGTTTTTGACCAACTGGAAATCTATTTTTTGTGAATCTGCACCCATTTTTTTGCCACTTTTTACCCAGTTTTCTCCATGGTATACCTATTTTGCCCCTTTTCCCCACTTTTTGCCAAATTTTTGACCATACTTGCCACCTTTCACTTAATTACAATGCCACTTTAACCCATTTTTGCCACTTTCACCATTTAGATTGTGGCTCTTGCTAAAGCATTTTGTCAACAGTTTGGCTCTTTGGTTGAGCAGGGTTGAGTAACGCTGCCCTGAAGTGAGCTTTATCACATTTTTGCTTCCTGGGAGAACATTAAAACATGTTTATTCATGTTTTATTATCAGCAGGGCGTGTCTGGGGGCAATTTGACATCCTCTGGGGGGATATTTTTCTTTTGTTGTCTGGAAGGGCATCCTTGAGGACACTTTATAACTTTTTCCTCACTGGAAAGACACCATAGTGGGCACATTTTGTCCACTGCAAGGGCACCCTAGAGGGCACTATATCCTGTTTCACCCTTCATAGGAACATCCAAGAGGGGACTTTTACAGTGTTGCTACATACATAGCTGTTTCAGGTCATTGTCTTGCAGGAAAATAAATCTTCTCCTAAGCTATAGTTCTCTTGCAGACTGCTTATGATTGTCCTCTTATATTTTACCATATTCATTTTACCCTTTACCCTTACAAGCCTTCTAGCGCTGGCTGCCAAGAAGCATCCCCACAGCATGATGCTGCCACCACAGTGGGAATAACGTGTTTATGGTGATGTGCAGTGTTTGAGGTCTTGTCTGATGGCCAGCAGGCAGCATTTTGGTCTCATCAGACAAAAGAACTTTCTTCCACATGCCTTTTTTGAACTCTCGTCCAGATTTAATGAGTTTTCTCCAACAGTTTCTTTATTTTTGCTGCTCTCCCCTAAAGCTTAGACTGGTGAAGAACCCAGGCAACAGTTGTTGTATTCAGAGTCTCTCTCATCTCAGCTGCTAAAGCTTGTAACTCCTTCAAAGTAGTCATAGGTGTCTGAGTAGCCTCTCTCACTAGTCTCCTTCTTGCACAGTCACTCAGTTTGTGAGGACGGTCTGATCTAGGCAGATTTACACATGTGCCATACTCCTTCCATTTTTTCATGATGGATTTAACTGAAGTTCAGGGGGTGTTCAATGTTGTGTAATTTTTTTTTTGCATCTATCCCCAGACTTTATCTTTCAAAAACATTTTCTCTGAGTTGCTTGGAGTGTTCTTTTGTCTTCATAGTGTAATGGTAGCCATGAATACTGATTAACCAGTGACTGGACTGACACAGGTGTCTTTATACTACATTCATTTGAGACACATTGACTGGACTCAGGTGATCTTGACTGCTAGCATCAGTTGGCTGGGCCTCTACTGATTTAGATCAGTCACTTTAAAGGGAATTAATATTTTTTATAAATCTTACATATTTTTATTTATTTTACATTACTTTGTGGAAATCTATCATCACTTTGACATTAAAGAAACCTTTTTTGTATTTTTTTTTTTTTTGTCATAAAACCCAAATTATATTGACCATAGTTGATTTATAAAACCAATAAAAGGGTAAAATATACAAGGGGGTAAATATTTTTATGGGTACTGTGCACCAAAGTCTGCTACGCCATCAGTCAATACAGCTTGACTAAAAATCATCTATGAAGGGAAACCAGAACACTGCCATAGTAAAAATCACAACCCCTGTGTACAAAATCTGCATCTCCATGTGGACCACAACATTTCTAGCCCACACATTTTGAGCTTAACAGCAGTTTGTGCAGCAGGGGTATTTAACTATTTCTATTACCCTGTACTTAAAAATTGAAAGAAGTAGAGGCATATGATTTTCTCCGTCATGTTTCTCCTCACTATGAAAAGGTCACCCAGTTTTGAAGCATGTTGAGCAACAATTTTCCCCTCAGAAACTGTCAGCTGATCCACCCACATCTCAGCAGGATACCTGAGGAGGGCGGCCTCCCCCACAGAACCGACCCTGCAGAGAGCCGTCGGAGAGCCGGACCTCGGCTCTGCTGGCTGCGGCCTACACTCACACAAACACAACATGAAAGCTCGTAAACTCAACGGAGGCAGGTGTTTGGAAACATAATTGGAAGAAGTGGGTTTGTTCTCTTTTGTTCTTTACACTATCTGATGTAAAGCTTGCACCGATTTCAAGGAACAAACAGAACATGAAGCTTTGTTCAAACCTGAGTGGGCTCGTGCTCTGAAACAGAGATTTTGGGCAATTATAGGAGGTACCTTGGTGATTTAAGACAGTTGTAGGTAACCTTAGACTAAAGGACTTTAACTAGCTGTATTTTTCTACTTTGGTTTCACTTATCACAGCATGTTATGGAGACAAAAGTCCGCCAGGAAAGAATGTCTCTGACAGAACTTGGACAGATATAGAAAAAAGCATCCCCTTTAGGAGAAACATTTTCAAGCTATTTTAGATGTTTTTTTCTGCACAAAGCCCTCATGAGATACATTACCCAGCAGCAGCATGAGGAGCCCCCGCTGTCTGACCCCTCCCTCTGTGAATCAGGTCACTCAGATCAGTGAGCAGGTGATTTATCAAACGCTGCCGTACATGCATGAAGCTGCTGCCGTTAGCTTCTGGCACTGGACCTTCTGTCTGCAAAACAAGCTATAAAAATATCCCCACAATGCACTGCAGAGCAAGTTCACATGTTTTAATGTAACTGAGAAGTGGAAGCACTCTTTGGTTTTACCTGACAGAAGACAGGATTTGAAAAAAAAACCCTCAAAGGTGTTTTTGTTTCTGTCAATTTGCACTTCAAACACAAATGAGCTCTGGTTCACTGTTGTTCAAATCACAGTAGGAGATGTAACGGACTGCCTTTATTATATATCTCAGAGGAAAAGGAGTGGAAATGGAAAACTCTATAAATTGAAGACAACAATGTTTGATTATTTTTATATTCAGTGTCCATGTTTGCTAACTCCATCTTTTCTTCCTCATTAGGCCATTATAGAGCATTTAGAGAAAGTGATGGTACTGGTAGGTCAATAGACCTCGTGGAGTGCTAATGGAAAAATTATTCTCATTCTTCTTCCTATTATGATTGCAGCTGGTAGTATTATTATTGTTATTATTAAAGGTAGTCATATTATTATTTTCATTGTGGTCATTATTATTGTTACTTTGCACTTCATACTTCTGCTGAGGAGCTTAGCCGTTCCTAGGAGTGTGCCATTCTGGACGGAGATCTCAGATGTTGTTCCCCGGTATCTGCTAGAGCCATCCACCCAGCCTGGGGGTCCCAGCCCACAGTGTCCCAGTCACTACTGGCACCACAGTCGCCTTCACACACATCTTTAGCTCTGCCTTCAGCCCTTGGTATTTCTCGAGCTTCTCAAGTTCCTTCTCTCTGATGATGCTATTTCTCTGTGTTGCTGCACAGAGAACATCCTGCTTCTTCTCTCAGCCTCTGCTTCTCTGCTGTTCCCCTTTAGGTGGGTAGCCAGGGCTGTGAGCCTTTGCTTTGCAGTATCCAGGGCCTCAGCTGTGGACAGACGACTGTACTTCTTGGGTAGTTCTTTCTTCACTTTCACACCTTTCTGCAATTCTGAAAGAAGGCTAACTTCTCTCCATGTTGACAGAATTTTTGCCTCTAGTCGTCTTCTCTGTGGAGGGTTCCCCTGCTTCATGTGCAGACAAGGCCGTCCATAAGGGGGGATAAAGGGGACAGCATTCTGGGACCCAGTCAAACTGGGGGCTCATGGAGTCAGTACAGTTATGGTCAATTGTAAAGATACGCTGTGATATCCATATGTTATATTCAACCTGAATAATTACCACTCTTATCAAAGCAAGAAATTTATTTTTGGATTTATTTGTGCTGTAGTATGAAGCTTTCTTAAAAACTGTAATTAACTTTTCTAAAAAAACAAAAACAGAATTAAACTGGGTTATAGATTGCTAAAAGGGGACATATTATGCAAAAATCCCTTTTTCAGGTTTTTTAACAAAAATATGTGCCCCTGGCCTGTCCACAATCCCCTGAAGTACCAGAAACCAACCCCCACCTTTCTTTCTCCTCCTGTCAGGAAATGTGTACTGAAACAAGCCGGTCCCAGATTTTCCCCTCATGATGTCACGTGGGGAGTCAGCACAGCCGCAAGGTACGGTTGACCCTCCCTGCTTGGAAGAAAGTTCCGCCCTCCTCTGGCAGCTGAGAGGAGGATCAGGAGAGCCACATCCATTCAGCTACATCCATTTCCTAAGAGAGGGGCGGAGTCAGAGGCGGAGTCAGACAGGTCAGCAACATTTAAAGCCACAGACACAGAAACAGTTTGTTCTGAGCAGGCCTGAAACAGAGGGGTCTTTAGACATACAAATATCCTATACTGGATAGTTTTTTCAACAGCCGACTCCACAGGCATGCTTACAAATATAAACTTGTCTTAAAGGGGTAAAATATGTCACATTTAAATGGGTTAAAAATGTCAAAAACTGTGTAAAAGGTGGTGAAATGGCATTTTCGATGTGGCAGAAATAGGTTAAAAGAGGCAAAAATATATGCGGAAGTTATCAGAAATGAGTTAAAGTGCCAAAAAACACAGTGAAATCTGATTAAAATGGGCAGAAATGGGCATAAAAGATGGTAAAAGAAAGGGGGGTTATTATTGACAGTAATGGGTCAACAGAAGCAAAAACAGGCAGAAAGTAGCAATAATTAGTTTAGAAGTGCCAAAAACAGGAATTAAAAGTGGTGGAAAGAGTTTAAAAGTGACAAAAAAATCTTAAAAGTGGAAGATATGATCAGAAGAGTTGGTGAAGTGGGATTAAAGTGGCAAAAATGTGTCAAAAAATGCTGGAAAAAGGGATGAAAACAGGTTAAAATGTGGCCAAAACTGATGAGAAGTGGCAAAATTGGGTGAGAAAGTGGTATAAATAAACCCTTTCAACACTAGAACCCAACAGTGTTTGATACACTTTTCAGCTCCTAAAAAAGGTAACTGTCATTCAGGATGCTAGCACCAATGCTACTGATAAAACACACACACATTTATACCATCAATAAATCACGGAGGGGTGGGGGCATTCACTATGTGCAGACTTTATTTAGATTTCAGTTCAGCATAATTCATGTTTTTTTTTACATTTAACTAATCTAATGCATATATTTTTATTAAAAATGGTATACAATTTAAAATCATTAAAGGGGACACATTACGCAAAAATCACTTTTCAGGCTTTTCTAACAGAAACATGTGCCCCTGGCCCCAAGTACGAGAAAAATCCCCCAGCAGCAACATGCCTGCCTTTATGATGCGTTTTAAGGGGACAATAATGACCAAATGGAAAAAGGGAAAGTTGGTGAGAATAGCCAGCATCAGTAGAGCTCTTTTCTGTTGCACAGTAGCCACAGACAGACAAATCTTAGATATTCAGTGTTATTCACTCTATTATCAAAGACTACAGTCTCAAGATTAGCTCAAATAACAAAAGTCAATATCTCGTCTTCTTTCCTACACTTTCATTATTCATTTGCTGAGGGGAAAATTATTGTGTCACATGTCCGGCTCTGATTTATGATGAGAGGATTGGTTGGGAGTGGGTCGCCTCATGCTGTTTCAGACACAACACTGAAGTTTCTCTGCTCATATTTCCTGTCACTCTTCCTCTTTTATGGCCAATAACAACAAAAATGCAATAAAAACATTTAAAACCAGTACAGATGACCATCATAAAACAAAACTAGCCCCTCTCAGTCTCCCTCCATCCCTGTGACACTTTAAAACAATTTCAGAACAGAGCAATCCTGCAGCTTACAGCCTGCAATCCCTTAAGGAGCTGCCCTGTTCTGTTAAAACTGCATTAAAAATGTGTTTATTCATGATGGCCTCCTTTGCTTGGCTGCTCGCTGCAGCGTCTCAGAGGAGCGACATTACTGAAATGCATTGAGATGTATTATAGCAGACTCAGAGATGCACTGTAAATTCCTGGTGCTTCTCGCCCCGGAGTGAGTGCTGGTTACATTCTCTGCCATCTGGTACCACAGCAAACACAGAGCAGCGTGCGAGTGAGTGTGTAAATATGATTTCATGTACTCTGATAACTCAAAGAAACACAAGGGAGGGGGAGAAGTAGGAGTGAGGCGATTGGTTTTGTTAATGGCTGCCCATTAAGCAAAATGAAAGCTGATGTGAAATTGATGAGTTTGTTTTGCGGCTGGTTTGCATATGGAAAGCAAATTTATTAGAATCAAGATTCTCTCTGCATCCTGCGAGGCTCTTTATCATGGGAAAGGAAACCTTTCAGACCAAATCTATTCATGTCACTTTTCATCAGTGGAGATGAGAGCTGATTTGCCTCGCACAGGGCGGCCAGACACCAATCATTGTTTATCGAAACAGAGCGAATAAATGGAAGAGGAGCAAAGAAGAGAGTCGCAGGCATTAAGCAGTGCCATCTGCTGCTGCTGCGTCCTCATGCCACTCATGCTTCTGATCAGTGGCACATAAAAGTGGGCCTGATGTTGTTGCAAGACTCACAGATGATGTGCAAACAATACTTTGAATGTGCTAATAGTGCAGCTCCTTGCACACAGCTGTACAGCTCATTAGGATGTTGGCTAATTAGCAGTCGCTTAAAGCTTAAATGTCTTTCTACATACAGTCTAATGAAAAGCAACGCATAATGACTGTAAATGCAACATCCTGAACGTAAAAATAGCCAAAATCAATAAACTCTGTGTAAATGTATCATAGAGTAATGACTGGAGGGAGGCCAAATTCCCTCTGGGTTTGTTGTTCTCAGCTCTGTGCTCACACTAATGAGATTCCTCTTCCTGTAGCTTGTTAATGGTTCACTCAAAGGCTCAAACATGTTTCAAATAGGATTTTTCATAGGGAGTGGATCCCACCCCCTTAAACCATTAACCCTACCACCATGTGGGGGCCGACACTGTTTCATGTAGCATGGGGTTGTTGAAAGAGTGCAACTAAAAGTTGGTGGTAATATGATACAGAGATGCATGTGGTTGACTGTAAAACAGTTCATTTTTTTTATTGAATTAGCTGGCTTGGGATTTAGAGTTGATAAACCTAATTGCCTATAATTTGTTCAACATGAGCTTGAAATCCCGGTCTACACCGCTTTTTTAAAGGGGACATATTACTCAAAAATCACTTTTTCATGCCTTTCTAGCAAAAATATGTGCCCCTGGCCTTTTCACAATCCCCTTAAGTACCAGAAAAATCCATCCCCCGCCCCCTTTCTTTCTCCACCTTTCAGAAAATATGTGCCAAAACAAGCCGTGTTCAGATTTTCCCCCCATGATGTCATGTGGGGAGTTAGCCCTGCCCCCAGGTTTGATTGGCCCTCTCTGCTTGTAAGAAAGTTCCGCCCACCTCCATTCAGCTACATCCACTTCCTGAGAGGGAGGCTTCAATGATGATAAGAATTTGTTGCTTTTATTGCGAAAGACTTGGCAGGAACTGACTGTGTCTATTGTTGGAGAATATACGAAATTTAGCATTGCAGTTCTAACAGATAGGATGGATCAGTCCTTCCTGCTTTGAGAGAGACAAAGCCACAGTCTGCTTCTTTTAAACATCCAGGACTAAACACTGGTAAAATATAGATTCAAACAGACCTTCAGCAGGTAAGATGATTATTCCTGCTGCACCTTGTTTAAGTGAAAAATAGACAAGCACTTTGGCAATTGGCCTGCCCCCTGACCTTACAATGACCTATGATCAGAGTGTAGCAGGCTGGGTCTGTGCCAGAGCAGAGGGACATACAGTAACTCTGTCTGAGAAGTCTCCGTTAGGATGCTTCCAAAAATCTGTAGGCCATTACGGCTGATAGATTTGGCAAAATTACCTCACAATGAACAAAAAAAAAAAAAAAAAGCATTCAGCTAGCTGTTAAATTTCAGTGTATGCAGTGGCATCGGCTAACAACAGACTGTATTTGGATGAAGTGCTTGGTGATTATATATCATTGTAGTGTTAGGGTTAGCTGTTTTACTCCAGTGTTTTCACGTGTTTACAGCGACCTCCTGGCACCAGAGACCTGAAAAATAGAAACTGTGTGACCACCAGCCAGTTCGACTCAGAATGAAACTCCAGACTCCCTCCTTTGCCCCAATGGCCACGCTAAGGTAGGCTAAAAAGAGCAAAAAAAAAAAAAAAAAAAAAACTACATACATATTTATATGGTAAGTAGGTGATAAAATGAAATATATTTGCATCAGCATGGAAGAAAGTAGTGTACAGTGTATCGGTGTAGTTAAGCTATTTTTAGATATGAGCTGAGTATTTTTGAGTAGTTATGTGAAGCATTTTATTGAGAACATGTTCTGTGTCATATTGTTTTCATGTGTAATGATGTATAATACATGTGATTAATATTTATAGACTCTAATGGGATTATGCTGTTTCCCTGCCTGGCTGTGATGGAAACATTACCTCCTCTTTGTTTAAAGTGCATGAAATCAGGTCGGTGTATGAGAGAACGGTGCTGTGGAGGATTATTGATCGTCCGGCTAACTGTGAGTGTGTACTCGGCTTTGAAGAGACGTGAGGAGGAGACTTGTGAGAACAGGCGTCAGGAGGCAGAGGTGCTGCTGGGGTTTCTTATATCAGACAGCAGGAGTGCAGAGTCGGATAAAGAGCTGATTAACCATCAAAGAAAGGAGAAATAGGATGAATGGGTGTGGCTTTCATCAGCAGGTTGAAGGCTATGAAAAATTATGACGGAAAATAATTCTGATCAGAGCTGCTGTGCATGATGGGATGGTGTATATACTGGTCATGAACGAAAAAAAAAAAAACATCACAGTGTTGACATGCTAAACCTCTAACTGTGCAGCTTGGATAAGGATGCTCACCCTTTTAGTGATTTTATAATTAATCAAGCACAGCTGCTTCATCACCTTAGTTCAACAACTGTCCAAAGGAGAGGCTGATACAAACTGCATGCTTTTCAAGACTGAAGGAGAAGTATTTATTTAGTCTAATTTTGTTCCAACAAGCAAAGATCTGATCAAGAATGGAGAATTTAACTGCCGTGCACAGCTGCACTCTTAATGGAGTCCACTCCTGTCCACAACTCTGGCCAAATTCCTGCATGCTGGGCCTTAATGATAAAGAGTTGACTAACAGTATCTTTACAGCACTGATGATCAACTGGCAGCACGGGGGCCATATCAGGCCCCCCAAAGCTTCCTGTCTGCCCCCCAAAAGATCATAAAATCCAGAAAAGAAGATGTTGTGGTTTTAAGAATATCCTTTGACTTTAAATGCCTGCAGCTGTTAAACCCACCCCAAACCATTAATACTGAAAAAGTAATTACTAAACTATAAATTTACTTGTCAGCCATAATTAGTAAATGTGAAAAAAAAGGGTTAAGGTTGGCAGAAATGTCGCCAAAATGGCCGGATAGAGTAGTGAAAAGTGGTTAGTGCAGCAGAAAAGGGTGGGGTGGCACAAAGGGACAAACATTTGCAGGAAAAGTGGTGATAAGAGGATAAAACGTAGCAAAAAAAAAAAAAAAAAAAGGTGAAAGGAAATAAGGAGAAAAAAGTAAAAGTGGCAAAACATAGTCCAAAAAGTAATGAAAAGGGGTAAAAAAAAAAAAAAAAGTGGCAAAAATAGAGGAAAAGTGGCAAAAATGGATAAAAGAGTGTCAAAAAGGGGATAAAACAAGAAAAGTGGTTTAAAAGAGGTAAAGAATGACAGGAATGGGTTAAAGAGGCAAAAAGGGGCAAAACATGTCAAAATGGGGTAAAAGTGGCAGAAACATTGCAAAAATAACCTGGCAGAAATGTGAAAATGGGTTGAAGAGTGAGGCACAGGGGCAATTATTGACAGGAAGTGGCTAAAAGGGGGTTGAAGAGTGGCAAAATGGGCGAAAAGTGGCAAAAATGGTGCAAACAGTAATGAAAAGTGCCATAAAATACAGGAAAAGCCACAACAATTGATAAAACAGTGCCACAAAGGGGATAAAAGATGCAGGAAAAGTGGTGTAAAGAGTTAAAGAATGGCAACAATTGGGTTAAAGAGGCAAAAATAATATAAAAGGGGATTAAAAAGGTGTTAAAAGTGTAAAAAATGGGTAAATATTGGTTCTAAATCACAGATGGCAGGGCCCATGCTCTGGGATTTTCGGGGTCCTGCCAGTGCTGCTGTCAGGCCTGTCTCCCTGTGGCCTGCTGTATTATACATAATAGGGATAGATCGAACCGGTAATGCCTAAAAATATCCTGCATTTTGAAAAAATACTAATACTAATCCAATAATATGTTAATCAAACTGAAATATTGATTTGATTTTTGTTTGAAGGTCTGGCCCCCAGAGTCTGTCCAGACTAAACTTGGCCCTTGTGCAGATGTACCTGATGACCCCTGCTTTACAGGTTTGCCTAAAAAGTCGACCAGACAGCTGCAGTTGATTCAGAGTCCTGCTGGCCTAGTCCTCACTAAGACCAAGAGACTGGACCCCATCACTCCTGGTCTGAGGTCTTTACCCTGGCTCCCTATCTCTAAGAAAATAGACTTTAAAATGCTGCTGTTATTATAAAGCAATAATGCAGTAAATACAGTAAATCAGTGTTCTTCTAATACAGTGAGAACCAGGCTGCTCAGGTCATCTGCTCTGTGTCCCCAGAGTCAGGAGCAAGCGCTCAGTTTCTATGCTCCGTATATCTGGAACAAACCCCCAGAAGACATCAGTGAAACTGGTAACACTGGTGCTGTTGACTAAAACACTTTAAATTTTCCATTCTAACTCCCACTCTGCTCTGTAACATTGACTTTAATCACTAAAACCTTGATGTCTCTGTGTTTCTCTCATTCCTGAACATCTGTATTAAGGCAGAGATGGGGTCAGGTAGCAGTTAGGTCGAGAGACCCACCACGGACATCATGTTGTAATCGCTGTTTTTATCTTCTGTGAGGTTTCATTGGCTCTTTTAATCACTTTTTTTTTTAATGCAGATGTTTCTGTTGTCTTTTTGCTTTAGTCATTGTGTTTCTGACGTCTTCTGTGAGTCACTTTGAATTGCCTTGTTTCTGTAATGTTCTGACAGGAGGTCTTTGACTCCCTGTGACCTGATCTTTAAACTAAACAATTCTGTTAATGAAAGAGCAGCAACAAACACACATACTCTGATATCAGAGCTGTTATGGTTGTGTGGTTGCCAAATTAGAGTTCCATCAGTATCCTAATGCATTTGTCCCTTAGGACAAAAATGTCCATAATGGACATGAAAATATTCAATATATTCATGTTTAAGTCAATCTTTAAAAATCTACTACAGCCTCAAACATACATATCAGACACTAATTAAAATTTGGGGAATTTAAACCCTTTAAAAGCCAGTATGTTAAAAAACTGGCCACACCCCCACCCCACCCCCTTTTTTATGTAAATGTTATCAATTTTCAGAAACAACAAAATTTTGATAAAGAAAAAAATCAAACAGTTTCCATAAAATACATTTCAAGGAGCTTTTGATTATTATTATAATTATTATTGTTGTTGTTGTTGTTGATGTTATTATTTTTGTTATAAATGTTATTATTATTATTATAATATTATTATTATTGATGTTATTATCTTTGTTATTATTGTCATTATTACTATTGTTGTTGTTGTTGTTGTTGTTGATGTTATTATTTTTGTTATAAATGTTATTATTATTGTTATGATTATTATTGTTATCATTATTATTATTATTATTGTTATTGTTATTGTTATTATTATTATTAATATTATTATTATAAGGGCCTGGGTTGGGTCTATAATCCCCAGCAACATTGATTTTGATGTATCATCAATGTTTCTTCGGTGTCAGTTTCAAAACAAATACTCAATCTGAGTCTTTAGGACAAAAAATGTCCACTTACAAAAAACTGCTGTAAAAATATTCTACATTCATGTTTTTTCCACTTTAAACAAGTAAATCTTTAAAACTACTACAGCCTGAAAAACACATTTCAAACACTGATTAATTTTTGGGGTTTAACCCTTTAATGACAGTGTTTACACAACTCCACTGTTCTGTTAGAGCAAAATCACAAAACCTCACAGACCAAATACACGCTCACTCTTTTTTTCACACACACTCTATTATCAAACATCAATAGCGACACACTTATCATTTCAGTAGCAAGGCACCCTTACAGGAAACAGTAAAAAGTGTGACATTTCGTGTGTATTTTAAATGGGAAAAAGTAGCGCCATCTGGTAAGCAAATATCAAAATTGAAAACTGAAAGCTGTTAGTCAAAAATAAAATCTTAGCACAAAGGAATGCATTAGTTAATGATAAGATAAATGTGGGGTCAAAAATGTCATTTTCAGTGGTTTCCAATGGGACACTTTTGTCTCTAGGAGCAAATGTGAGAGTTTTAGTGTAGCTTAGCCATTTTAGACTTATTTAAGGAAGTTAGATGACAATTTGAAAAGATAAAAATGAAAATCCTGCCACATAAGACTCAGGACTTCCATAGATTTCTAATCTGTGTGTCTTGAGTTTGAATGTGAATCCAGACTTGTCAGTGGAATGTGGCTGATGGTTGGTGCAGTTAGATATTCTTCCCAGAAAGTGGACAGATAATCTGATTTAAAAAGTTCTGACTCTGATTAAATGTAATTTTAGGTAGACTGACGGAATGAACACAACTATAAACCGTGGTCATGTTCCTCCTTTTTCCCAGCTGTTCATGTTATCTGTGCCGGATGCAGACCGCTCTAAAGTGGTCAGCTTCTATGAGAGCCTCAAGTGTCTGGAGCGGACCTGTCTGGTCATCTATGAAACACTGGCAGCTACTACTATCAGCCTGTCAGCGTGACAAAGATACGACCAGTCGCTCAGCAGGTATGAACCGCCAAATTTTGGATTAAAAAAGCTACAATTCTAAAATAAAACAATGTCATTTTAGGATAAAAGTCAAAATTATAAGAACATTTATTTATTTTATGTCTCTGGGAGATCAGGAAGTCCTCCACTCCTCTGTCTGCTGGGATGTTCTGGGTTTTACCTTTATGCACACAGATGAAGAAAGTTTCCTGCCTCCCCTCTTTTTTCTGTTAGGAGACGGCTGTGTTGGAGCCCCTTAAGGTCCTGAAGTCTGTAGGAGTGGACACGAGTGAAGGAGATGGACTTCTTTCTCTTTTTCTTATCTGTCAGTCATTCTTTTGGAGACCCTCCTCATCAGCATGCATCCTAACTAAAAAAAATAAAATCAATCTTTTTAATGTGTTAATGGTAGTAACTTACATTTATGTACAAAACACAGCAATCAGGGGTGGAAATTTATTAAGTACATTTACTCACGTTATTGTAAATGAGTAGCATTTTGTGTACTTGTACTGTTTTGAGAAGTATTGTACCTCACTACATTTAAACACTATTAAGTACTGAGTAAAAAAAGAAACATTAAAAGCCAAAATGAGGCAATTTTAGCTTTCAGCCAACAAGAAAATGGGCTGAAGTTTGACTTTAAACCGCCCTCAGGTATCAAAAATAGCTACTCAGTACTTTGAGTCAATTTCAAATGACTTCCTTTTTACTTTTTCTTGAATAGATTTACAGATTTCTACTTTTACTTAAGTATATTTTATCCAAAGTAACTTTACTTTTACTTCAGTACCATAATATAGTACTTTCTCCGCCTCAGTCAGAAATAAGCCTGCTGATGTCCCACACCCTCCCTTTTAAAACACATCCTCCTCTTTCTGAAATAACATCACATTTTAGAAGGATTTAGAGCCATAAAACATAATACAGAAGGCTAGTAGTCCATTTATTTTACATGCTTTTAACCTCAACCATAAACTCTACTACAGTAACAGTCAGCTAGTTTTATATAGAATATTATATAATAAGCCTTTACTCTGCAGCTCTTTGATGATCAGTATTAACATGAAATCCCCTCCTATAGTCAGATAGTATGACTTGACGCAAGCTTCGTTTTCTTCATTAAACACAAAAATAACAGGCTACAGATCAATAAAGTCCCGTCATTACTCTCTCATTATGTTGATCTGGATAAATTCATTAAACCGTGTCTTACCTGTGATCGTGTTTTTCTATCCCTGTGGTCTGCAGAAGCTGTCTGTGTGCATGGGGACATGAGTCTGCTAACTTTTATCCTCTTTATGTCCTTTCTCCCGGTCCGTACAAAAACAATTAGACTACACAGCTCAGCTTCCCGCTAAGAAAAGACCAAAATGTGTGTGGAGTCATTTGGTAACAGAAACTTAAGAAAACCAGGAGTTTGACTGGACTCTTGTTCGTGTTTAGCATGTCTGTAACCAGTGCAGAGACGCTGTTTGACTGTTGTGTGGTGCGTTCAAGAACATTACGTAAATATTCGTTTTAATCAACAAACTTTAGAAACAGCCTAAAACAGCGTTATATGAACCCCCCGATGTAAAACATCGACTTAAACTATTGAATCTGAGGTGGGGCTCTGATTCTTCCTGACCTGTACTCTCAGCACCTCAGTCCCCTTCACAGCCTGGCTGATCTCACTCCAGTTTGCTTCTGAGCTGCTTGTGAACATTCATTTCCTCGCTCTTGGGGCCCCCTGGTTGCGACAGGGCCCTAAGAAGCCGCTTATGTCGCTTATGCCTCAGGCGGCTCTGATTGTAATTATGCAATAACAATTTTAACCTATGCATTTAAAAGTTATAATTTTGGTATTAAGATTCAAAATAATGAAATAAAATGGAAACTTGTGAAATATAAAGTCCAATCTATGTAAAAGAAGGTTATTATTATGACTTCAAGTCAAAACTTTATCATAAAAAGTTTTAATAATGTCAAAATTCTGAATAAAAAACGTAAATTTACAAGATATAAAGCTGTTTTATGACATCAGAAGTCATTAGTTATTGTATGAAAATTCACAATTATTGGAAAAAGTAGAAATTATGGGGTAACAACTTACATAAAAAATGATTAATTGTAATTATAATGAAAGCTGTGGGATTAAAAGTCATAATTTTAAGAGATAATTCTTAATAAAAAATTTTAAGATAATTTTAATTTTTAATTACGAGATTAAAAGCCAAATTAAAAGAAACAATTCAAATTATAAGGCTGAAAGTAAAAAATATGAGATAAAAGTAATACTTTTGATTTTTAAAGTTGAATTAATGAAATAGACATTCTAGTTATGACCTCAAGTCAAAATAATAAAATAAAATTCAAATGATGACTTAAAGAGTCCTAATCATGAGGTGATAGTAAAACATTTGATATAAAAAGTCATTATTTAAAGAAAAAAGTCAAAATCAGGAGGTAATAAGTCAAAATTGTGACCTAAAAAGTTTTAATTTGGGGACAAAAAGTCAGACTGTTGGGATAGAAACTCACTTTAAAAGAGAATGTGCAGCAGAGGCAACGTGAGTAAGCTACAATAGGTTTAGACTCTGTCACTGCATGGATACAGAATTTTCTGCATCAGGATATTTGGTAGAAATGATTCACTTCAACATCCCTACTCTCTTCAGCTGGCTGTGTTATAATGAGGAAACTGCCTTTATTAGAGGGGACTCATTATTGTTGCTCTTTGTCTCTCCTGCTCTTAAATGAAGAAACCCTGACCCTGACTTTGTTTCTCTCTACAGCTGCTGCTGGCCTTAGACACCTTGAAGGGTCTTTGTGTTCTGCACACTGACATCAAACCGGACAATGTCATGCTAGTCAACCACGTGAACCAGCCAAAGTAAAACTGATTGACTTTTGAGTGTCAATGGGATCATCTGAAGTCCGGCAAAAGAAATGGCAAAAGTGGGCTTAAAGAAAAATGAATTAAAAGTAGATTAAAAGGGGCAAAAAATTGCAAATAAGGGCAATGGAAATGAACAGACAAAAAATGATGATAGTTGAAAATTACAGCCAACTGTATTAATGTGGGGATTCAAACTGATTAATGTGACTTGCAATAGATAATTTCTGAGGTCATAGTTTCCCTTTATAAAGGTTTTCTGGGGGAATAATATTTCAAGTTAAGGCATGAAAGAGCCACAAATCATCACTAAAGAGCCACGCTTTGAGTATCACTGGTCCAGAGAGAGGACTGATAGGAGCTCAGCACTGTCTCTGTCCATGGTGCTGAAAGAAAATACTGAGTATCTTCACATGTTTAATGATATTATTCAATGCAGAAAAATTACAGTTAAACTGTATGTCTACAGGGACATATCTACTTTAGCATGGCTAACCAAACCTCCTTTAAAAAATAAAAAAGTCATATTTTGAAAGCCCAATCTGATAGTTTTTAAACAAAATTTTCTTTGACCAGTCATATATCTCTGCATGTTTTCCAAACCAATGACTGCTGTATGTACAGAGCAGCGTTACTCAACCCTGCTCCACCAAAGAGCCAAATTGCTGAAAAATGCCTTCACAAGAGCCACAATGTAAGTGGTGAACACTGGCAAAAACTGATTGAAGTGTCTATAAAGATAAGTTCAAGGTGGCAAATAATGGTCAAACAACCTCCAAAAAAAAAAAAAAAAGTAGTCTTCTGAACGCTCCATCGTGTAGCTTTTAAGCAAACATTTCTATGAACAGTCTGATATTTTTGCATGTTTGTCCAGAGAGAGGACTGATAGGAGCTCAGCACTGGCGCTGTCCATGGTGCTGAAAAAAATGAGTTCCTCAGCATGTTTAACTGTATTTTTTTAATGCAGAATGTAGCTAATAATTATCAGTTTTGTGACAGATCAATAATTGATCTAATCCTTAGTTTAGTTTGCTTCATTTTGCATTCACTTACATTTGTATTAAATTACATTTTACCCAAACTTCATGAACACAGGAGTAGTTATTAGGGAAAATAAGAAGAAAATGAAGAAGGCAGTGGAGTATAAGAAGAGTAAAAAATTAGTCCAAAAAGAGGAAGACAAGGATTTAAAAAAGGAAGAAATACATAAAAAGTACAAGAAGTAGGTGAGATGGTAATGCTGTGAATAACAACAATAAAACTAGAGAAACATGGCATTTCATGAGACATTCTATTTCATGTAAAATTGTGGGAAACTGTTACAAAGTTACATGTTGATGAAAAGCATCCAGTATTATAGTTGAAAACCATGCTGTTGATAATCTAAATGTATAATGTTCTTTAACTGAGCCCAATAAACAACAAAATTAAGGATATGCAGAGCCTTAAAAAATGTTCACCCTTTAATTGATCTTATAAATCCATCATGGTTGATGTAATTAGGCTTTTTTTTTCATCAGAAATATTACAAAAGGACCTCTTCAGTGTCAAAGTAAAACAGATTTCAGACAGAGTAATTTCAATTACATAAAAATATGTAAATTGGAATAAATTATTCCATAAATATTCACCCTATTTCTAAGAGGTCCATCCGATAGGCACTAGTAGTCTCACATTTAGGGAAATTAGGATCACCTGAGTGCAGTGAAAGTTTCTCGGGTGATTACAGTATAAAGACTCCTGTTTCTGGAAGGTCCAGTCACTGGTTAATCAGAATTTCTGGCTACCATTACACCATGAAGACAAAAGAACACTCCAAGCAACTCAGAGAAACGGTTATTGAGAAGCATAAGTCAAAAGAGAGAGCCTCAAGAAAGACCTACATCCAAGTGTTCTGTTTGTTCTGTTTGGCTCTGACACCAACCATTACGTCAATTTGAAGTGGTTCATGGTCATTTCAGTCCACAACAATGCAGCCAGACTCAGAGAGGTCTGAAAGGACTGCTACTTGTGTGTCCACTTTCTCCTTTCATGTACTGCCTTCATTGAGGCTTTTTTTCAAGTCTTCTTTTCCTCGGCTGTGATTGGTTGGCTTTGCAGCAGTGCTGACAAAGTTGTTCCAGTCACAGCTGTCACTGCACCGTTCATTATTGTCTCTGAGGGGAAATCCCTGCAAGATAATGTAGATGCATGTTGCGTGTTTGTATCTTACTGTGTTTCAGTCGTCTAACATTTGGATTATAATTAAAAAAGCAAACAACATCACTTTGACTGCTGCAGTTACACACACAAGAAAAGCAATGGAAAAAAAATCTCACTTTGGCTTGATAACAGCTTAAACTTCCCTTGATCATTTAAAAGTGATAATACGTGCTCTTTTGGGTCGACTAGCTCATTAAAACTTTTTAAATCTTTGGTTTAGTGCATAATTTTCCCTCTGCTGATTGAAATTTTACCTCAGTTTCTCCACTTTAATCTCTGGACGTTTTTTAGAGACTAATAATCCCAAAACCACCAAAGTATGCGTATAATACCAACAAATTCTATCCCGCATAGTTCACAGAAACACCAAAAATACTCTAATCGGACAATAAACCTAAAAACACTATCAGCAGATTAGGATTTTAAAGCATGTATACAATGTGTAGGGAATCAGCCATGTGAGAAAACACTAGGACCTAGCCAACAATGCCCGTTTTTGTAGTTTTAGAGGAATATTTCAGACAACTGAGAGACTCATCATCCCAGGAGCCTTTGCTGCACCTACTGAGAAGACAGATTCTCCTCTCTGATAGGTGAAGACATGAAGAGACTCTGCAGGAGGTCCACAGGTTTAAAAAAAGCTCAGTAATCCTTACAAAAGCACTTTAACAACAAGAAGTATGCCTGCAGACCTCTGTGGTGGGGCGTTTGGGCTCATCTGTTTTAGACCTCTACATCTTGATAACTTTGTCCGTGGGTCAGGAATTGACGTACTAACTTTTGTTGGATTAATCCTTAGTTTGCAGTCTGTTATTTTTAATTGTATTCCCGTCCCCCTAAACCTGGCCCTAACCTTTAGGGGTTGGGTGCCTAAATCTGACCCTTTTAGGGGTTTCCTCAGTTTGTGGTGTGTTCCATTAAAACGTGTCCCCTGCAGTAATTGTTTTATTTACTCCATAGGCAAAGAGACAAACACGATGATGAGAATCAGAAAACCAGGCTCCCCTGTAGACCACCCCATGTCACAGACGGGGGAGTCACTAACTCAGTGGATAACTTCACTCATGGTGCAGAAGTGTCTAAGACTGAAAACAACAATAATCCACCAGAAACATGAACAAAGGAATCCCAAAAGTGATCACTGTACAACAGACATCCAAACACTTTTAAACACATATCAGTGCGGGCTGTCAAGATGAATCACATTAAGCAAAATTAATCAAAGCCCATATTACACACATTTGCAATTCATCTCGTGTTTATTGGGCCTTTCAGCACCTTGATTAAGCCATGTGATTGTCTCTCTGCAGCATGAATGACTCATTTCACTCTGTCAGCTCAGTGGACGAGTCAAAAGACATCTGCACCATGTATTTCCTATACAATCCATAAAAAGTTCCTTTTTCTGTAGTTGAATCTCAGTCTACCTGTAGAAGCAGGTTTGTATTCAAACAGGAAGTCAGCCACCCTTAGGTTAAGACAGTAGACAAATGTAAAAATGACTAAATAAATAAATTTTAAAACATAATAATAAATAAATAAATAAACATATAAACAAACTAATAAATAAATCACGATAACTACAGAAATACTTAGATTAATTGTGTTAAAAACAATTTATTGTCTGACAGCCCAAATATTAATACATCTAAAATCATCTTAAACACAAAAAAATACTTCACTCAAGGGCATGATGGGACAAATCTGCCCCCAGAATTTGAAGTGGTATTGGACAGAGCTAAAGTGGCACAAAATGAAGAGCCATTTGGGAACTGAAAGAGCTGGTGCTTCTTGCTGAGCTGAGCCAAATGACCCAGATCACTAAGCTCAGCTTTGGCATCACTTGTTCTCACACTAAGGGCCGATCCCATTTCTACCTCTTAACCCTTCCCCTTAGCCCTTCCCTTTCGTCTACTCCTTCCCCTTGAAACAGAGTGGTGGGGCGCGCTGGTGGTCGAGTGGTCAAGGCGCGCACCGTGTGCGTGTGGCGGCCCGGGTTCGAATCCGGCCCGTGGCACCATTTCCCACATGTCTCTCCTTACTCTCTTCCCTGGTTCTGAGTCTATCCACCATCCTCCTCCATCTAATAAAGACACGAAAAGGCCCAAAATAAATAAAAAGAAACAGAGTTGTAAGAGATTGGGGTGAAAATCTTCCCTTAATAAAATAATCTTCCCTTAATAAAAATACAATAAACTCCCATCCCTATTAGCTAAAGATTGAATATATGAGAAAACACAACTGTTGTATTTTCTATAATCATTTATAAATACTGAAAATATTTACATTTACATGTTTCCATTGTCCATTGTGCCATTTCAGAAGTGAATGCAGTGCATTGTGGGAAATTAATCAAAATCTCTACCCTTAGCCCTAGCCTTTTTTTTTTTTTAATTGGTGATGAAGTGTACATACATACAGTAACAAGAAGACAGAACAAAAACGGACAACCAAAATTCAATTATTCCAATGTTGCAGGTTACGGAGAAAGGGAGATGGCTATAAAGAAATTATAATTATCCTACTGTGAGAATAACAAAACAAACAAACAAAAAAAAAAAGGTAGGGTTGGGGGGATTACTAGACAGCTAATCAAATCAGGAACAATGATTACAAAGAACAAACATAACAACAGTAATAGTAATAGTAGACAAAGAGTAACAGTAAATTAAATAATGAATAGAATTTAGAAAAACATAATAATACTATGTCTACTTACAGACAGACTTGCACATAAGTCTATTCACACACCACCACACACGTTTGCTTTGTTACAAAATTTTGTTACATAATTTTGGCCAAGAATGGACCATGGGTGGGTTATGTCTCATGGGTGAGGCATAGAGCGGCTAGCAGTGGCCCGCAGACCTCCAGCGATGCCCTAGCCCTAGCCTTTAGTTCAAAAGAGAATTGGGACACCCCTCCACCTGATGTGAACGCCAAGATAAGGGCTAAGGGGTAGAAATGGGATTGACCCTACGTCTGCTCTTGTTTTCAGTTTTCTGCCTGTTTTAACCTTTGGTTTTGTCTGACAAGTTTTTGCATTTTTGTGTGCAAACTTCTGGACTGAATAAACCGACTACCTTATCAGGACCCCATTATGTCTTTCACTGTTTGGTCTGCCTGCTTGTCTGAAAATGTTGAGAGCAGCTTTATTTTTATTTCATAATCTGAAAAGAAAAGCCTTTATTTCAGTACCTTTGAAACCTTGACTTGAGCATGAATCTCAAATAAATCACTCATTGCCTAGCATCTTGTGTTCAGGTATAACGTGACAAGAAAAGCAGCATTTCATCAGTGCCAGCTTTGTTTAAGCAGTCGCTGCCTCTGAACATTTAAAGACATGTACCATTGATTATCTGTTAACCACACTGAATAGCTCATCAGATGGTTTCAGACAACACGGCGCCGTGTCATTCATGACTACTTGAGCACTCAGAAATGTGTGACGAATCTGAGGGAGCGCTGTGGCCAAGTGTGTAAAGGCCATTGATTCTCCTCCACGGTAACCATGGAGTACATTGGTTTGAAAATGGGAAAAGGTTTCAGTCAGGAGTTTAAGGTCAGTGAAAACCAACACAATGTCAGAACTCAATACTATAGGGACACTGGATAGGATAAGGTTTCAAGGTCTTGTTCAAATGAGATGCCTGCAGGCCCGTCCAATCGAGTCTGACACCATCTTTAGCCGGGACGGTTCTGGGATTGTGCTGCTTGTGTGTGTCCCTCTCTTTTGTTATTCTTCACAAATACTTTTCTTGTGTACAGCTGATAAGAAACCATAAAAATCTTCAAGGATAAAACGGCACGAAGAGTGTGCCATCAGCCACTTTGAACAATTTATGGTGGTTAGAGAGCACTGACAAGAAAAGCACATAATTCTTGGAGAAAGATCAGGCAGCCAAGAGAAAAAGTTTTGTCTGATGCTGCTGTTGGAACAACATGTCAACACTTTAGATCACTTTTTGTTTGTTTGTTTTTTGGATTGAATGTTGGATATTGTGGCCAAAAATATAAGTCCAAAATACCTGTTTAAAGCAAAACTACAGAGAAATTTGGTGTGATCTGCTTTGGCATCCACAAACTCTGGTGGTAAAGGGTAATTCTGCCAACTTTTTAGAACTTATCATGGCCCGACCACTAACCATGGAGCAAGGTTCTTATTAAGACTGCAGCTGTTCTTTATGATTATCATATCATGAAATAAATTTGGAGGTGTTAACAGACTCAAAAACTCTCAAACTTTCCAAAAAATGGCCTCCAGTGGAAATTCATATGTGGTGGTGGAACTGTGCAAGTCCATCGCACAGTCTAGGGACTAACAAGAGCTAAGCGCATGAAAGTCAACACGCACATTTATCTGGTCTAGACAAAAAAAAAAAAGTGTCTTTGGACCATCCTCCTTAAATGTACAGGAAGTGCACTGAAAACAGGGAAAGGTCAAATTTCACGTTTTCCGAAAGGACAGGTTTTACAATTTTTTGAACTCGTCCTGGGGATTTTATCTCATTGGCTCCAGATTTTCTTTACTCATCCTAGACTTGATGGGCTTTTAAATTTGTGTTTTCCGTGAGTTTTCGCCATAGGGTGGAGTAATAATCCGAGCCTAAAGTTGGACTGTTTTTTGCTACTTTTTTTTGCAGTGTAATTACACCTATAATTCAATTCCATTCTTCAGTGTTTTGTGGTTTATCACCTGACTTCACTGGGATGATCGCTCATTGATCCTGAAACCAATCATGCACCCATGTCATCACTTTGTCATAGTGCCCCCTTCTGTTAAATAAAAATATCCTTGTCTGAATAATGATTTTTTACTCCCAAATGATTTCAAACATTCAGCCCCTGCAGACCATTAAAACAAGGCTGATGGCTTTTGGTCTGCAAATGCATCATCATGACACCTACAAAAAACCCTCATGGATCCATACCAAAATCCCAACAGGAAGTCCACCAGCTTCATCTCAATTTCAAAATAAGGCTTTATTCATGGTGCTAAATGACTAAACCTTGTTGCAACTTTTTATGCAACTATTCTGTGGTCTTTAACATTTTCTGGTGACAAAACTCCATCAGACTGAACCCACCGACTTGCAAACTTCTCATCAAAGCAGCCCGTACTTCCTCTTGAAATTATAAAGTGAGACATTTTGTTAATTCCTCTCACACTGTTGAACATATTGGCCTCAGATTTTTTTGACAAAGGCCTCAGCAGTGGCATGATAGGATCTTTGCAATCACAGGATTCTGATATGGTACAAATGACTATCAGGGGTCAGGAAGTGGGGACAGCCATAAGGACTGAATTGAAACAGGAAAGTTTGAACTTAAAGCTTTAAATCATGCAGCAATTATCAGAAAATTCCCTCATGTCTTGAGTACAATCCGTACTCTTTGCAAAAAAAGTTTTTTTCCAACAGTTTAACTGATAAACCTGGCATGGAGGTGGCCAGTCCTGCAGGCTTCCTGGCATGTACCGTCATCCGGCCAGATGAAGGGAGACAATAGTCTTCAGGAGTCTTGTACTGAGCTAAGAGGCTGTCTGATTCCATTTAACATGTAAGAGTTCCTCATCTTCTCCCTAACATGCTTTTAATTCAAACAGCGATATATACTATCAACCAAATAAACCTTGTGGGGTAAGCGATCAAGTGGCGATGGCCGTACTTGAATGAGCCTGTGCGATGAAATGGCTCCTTAATGTGAACCAGACTAGCTAACACCCATTTGAGTGTCAGTTTCCTTTCCTTCATTCTTTGTCGTTATTTAATCCTCGTGTAAAAACCAGACTGGTGACAAATGAAACAGACTACACATTAGTGGGGTGTGATACCACTCAGCCTACTGTTCACAATAAGTTTTATTATCATGCTTTGTATATTGGCTGAATGTTTCACTTTCAGGGCACAAAAGTCGCTGAAGATTTTTTTTTGTATTGCACTTTGAAGGCTTGGCACTGTCCTTAACAGTTTAAAACATGGCCTTTTTGGTAGCGTTTCTCTATGCATAAATCACTTCTTGCCACTCAAGGGGAATTCTCCACTACTGGGAACCTATACCTGTCCATAACACTGACACCTGTCATTTCAGGATGCCTTTGTGACGATAGCAACCATTTCAATACCTCGCCATTTAACAGAAAATGGTATAAATCTCATATAAACATCTGATTTTGTTTATATTTTACATATAAGCTCATCGTCTTCCCTCATACACATTTGAATGCCGATTCTTTGCATTTGCTAATGGGCTCCCTGCTGCTGTTTTTCATACTACCACCCTCTGTTAATGGCAGCTTCTACCTCATACGCTACGCTCAATGTGCACATGTTCTGACATCTGATGGCAGATCTCTGACATGTCTCTGCTATGTGGAGGCACACTCTACAGCCTGCCAGTAGTGTGCGAGGGGCTCTTTATCGCTGCATGCTGCTTTAATGGTAAATTTTTATCTCACAGTAAGGTTAACATGTAAGACTGTTTTTCTGTTTTCTGTATATTATTGTGAATTTTCAATCTAAATGGTGTGATGTGAAGAAAAGATTAAGCCTGTAGACATATCATCTATTAAGCCAGACTCTATCCCGCCCCCACTTCCTCCCCGCTGTCTACAGACATCTAATCTGACATAAAGCTGCTGCAGGATCAGGCTTGTGGGCTCAGGGACAGCGTCTAAATGGAGGAGTCATGTTAATGATTTCCTGTGATTAACCTTCTGTTCAAGCTAACCCACATCTGATGGCAGCGCTGCTTTGCAGGTCATGAGGTTTCTACTTAACATGGAGAATCTGCCTAATAAAGAGAATCAATAGAGGTAAAGACAAGAGAGAAGGCAGATTTCCCCTGTTTAGTGAGTAGGGGGAAGTTATTTGCACAAAGTCAAATTAACCTCTTCCCCCTTTTTAACCCTCGAGCTAAGCCACATTTAGATCCTCTGACAGGCGGTGATGGGCCCACGGCAGTGAGATGGACGATACCGGGGTAGTAATTCTACATTAGAGCCAAAACCTCTCAGAAGAAAGCTTCTGTTTTCTTTAGAGCCTGTCATCTCTAACAGTGTTAAAAACAGACACGGCAGAATGATGAAGAACACTCACCTCAACAGCATGGTCATGTCAGAATGACTGGAAATTAAACATATAAAAGAGAAATATTCAAAAGTATTTCTGGGTAAAATTAGACTGAAGCATTGCTTCACATCCATCCATCATCTTGTATGCCTCTTGTCACGTTCAGAGTGGTGTAGGCTGTAGCTGATCCAGCTATTATGGTGCGACAGGTGGGGTAACACTGGTCGCCAGTCAATCAGAGCTAAAGAGGAAAAGAGTCGCCACGTTCATCCTCACACCCATGGGAGGAACCAAAGAGAACCAATGAGACAGGGAGAACAAGCAAACAAGCA
Source organism: Cheilinus undulatus (assembly GCF_018320785.1). Classification (NCBI taxonomy): domain Eukaryota; kingdom Metazoa; phylum Chordata; class Actinopteri; order Labriformes; family Labridae; genus Cheilinus; species Cheilinus undulatus. Next base: position 8,768,839 of record NC_054884.1, on the reverse strand, counting down.
GGAAACAAACTGTGCAACTGAGAATCTGGAACGTTTTTGCTGTGAGGCACCAGCCCTAATCCCTGCAGTACCATGTATGAGGATTATCTATCAGAAAAGCATAGAAATATAGTTTTATAGTTATGTTTCATACATGGCTCCTATAGTTCTGATGTCCACTGCCTACTAGTGAGTCAGAGTGATGAGCTCATGTCAACATTGGGGCTTTAATCAATGCAGTTTTCACCTAGTTTGGTGTTTTTATTTAAATGTTGTTTGTTCCTTGGTTAAATTATAGTTGGGTAACCATTTCTTCCTGGTTAAACGGCTGTCATACGATTAACTATCTTTAATTTTCCAGCAGTTAAATTCTCAGTTGATCCCTGGTTAACTGGAGCAGAGGTTCTCAACCTTTTCAGCCCGCGACCCCCAAAATAAAGGTGTGAGGACCCCCACTGTACCTGGAGATGGTTGAACGCAGCCATGCACATTAAAGAATAGTCATGTGGAGACAAGGCTGCCCACTGACGAGAAAAAATGGGAGAGCTTTCTGGGGCCTAGCCAAACTAGAGGCCCATGGAGGTCAACAAAACCGTGGTCTGTTGTAAAGTTAGGCTGTGAAACCCATATTTTAGATTTAACCTGAAAAAATAACCACTGTTATCAATGAAAGAAATCTCTTTTTAAATCATTTGTGTAGTATATAGCCTTCTAAAAAATGTAAATCTATTTTGTTAAAAAAAATAAATAAACAAATAAAATGGGTTAAAAATAGCTTAAATTAGTTAATAATGGCAAAAAAGATGGAAAAGGTGGTGAAGTTGGATCTTAAAAATAGCAGAAATGGGCAAAAAAAATGGGCATAAATAGTGGTAAAAGGGAAGTAAAAAGTGGCTGAAAAGACTTTAAATTTGGTGAAATGGGAAGAAAATCAATATAAACTGGTAAAATAGTGCTAAATGACAAATAAAAAATAGGCAGATATTGGCAGAAAGTGGTCAAACTGGCAAAAATGGGCATATCAGATATTGAACTGTGGTTGAAATGGGTAAAATTGGGCATAAAAAGTGGTAAAATGGGGTTAATAGTGGCAATAATGGGTCAACAGAGGCAACATTTGGCTTATATGGCAAGAATTTGTTTAGAAGAGGCAAAAAACAGGCAGAAAAAAGTGTTGGAAAGGGTTTAAAATGGCAAAAATAAGTGTTAAATGGCAAAAAGGTTTTACGAATTGTGGAAAAAAATAATTAAAACTGGTTAACATTAGGCAAAATTGGTGTAAAGTGGCAACAGTGGAATTAAAAAAAAATCTTATTTATTTTTAGAGGAATCTGGAGACCCCCTTTTAGTGTCTCATGACCTCAAAGGGGATCCCAACCCCAAGGTTGAGAACCCCTGAACTAGAGAGTAGCTATCCATTTCTCAGGTTATATAGCAGTCAAATACTTATTCATTCCCTGGTTATCTAGCAGTCAATCAGATATTTGTCACCTTCTACTTGGCAGTTTGTTATTTTTAACAGTTAAACAATGATACAAGTTATATTTTGTGAGGATTAGCAACAAAGGCAAACAAAAGTAGGACCTAAATGTAAGGCACTGAAGCAAAAAGGTTTAATAACCCCAAAAAGGCAGAAATACAACGAAATTAAATCAAAATGCACTAAAGGCTAAAAAATACAAAACCTAAATCTCAAATCCCAAAAAACAATCACTGGAGACAAATACTGAAGAGGTTAACACGCTGAGAATTCTCAAGAGGATTCACAGGAAGCATAAAGAGACGAACTGACAAAGACACAGGAAAACACAGAAACTAAATACACAGGGACTGATCAGACACAGGGAGAGAGCTGAGGACAATGAGACACAGGGGAAGGCAACCAGGGTGGAGGGAAAAACACAAGGGCAGGAAGAGAACCAGAGAACACACACAAGAAAGAAAACTACAAAATAAAACAGGAAACACTGAACAGGAGAACAAGGATTACAAAATGACACACAACTAGAAACTAAACTGAGAAACACAAGGACCAGGGAACACAGGAGGTAGAAATCAAACACAAGGAGAACAAGAAACCTGAGTAACTAAAAACCAACACAACAAAACTCAAAACCGTGACAATATTTATATATACTGTTATATACTGTTAAATATACTGTTATATACTGTTATATACTGTTATATATACTGTTATATACTGTTATATACTGTTATATATACTGTTATATACTGTTATATATACTGTTATATATACTGTTATATATACTGTTATATACTGTTATATATACTGTTAGATATACTGTTATATACTGTTATATACTGTTATATACTGTTATATATACTGTTATATATACTGTTATATACTGTAATATATATACTGTTATATACTGTTATATATACTGTTAGATATACTGTTATATACTGTTATATACTGTTATATATACTGTTATATACTGTTATATATACTGTTATATACTGTTATATATACTGTTATATATACTGTTATATACTGTTTTATATATACTGTTAGATATACTGTTATATACTGTTATATACTGTTATATACTGTTATATATACTGTTATATACTGTTATATACTGTTATATATACTGTTATATACTGTTATATATACTGTTATATATACTGTTATATATACTGTTATATACTGTTATATATACTGTTAGATATACTGTTATATACTGTTATATACTGTTATATACTGGTATATATACTGTTATATATACTGTTATATACTGTAATATATATACTGTTATATACTGTTATATATACTGTTATATACTGTTATATATACTGTTATATACTGTTATATATACTGTTATATATACTGTTATATACTGTTTTATATATACTGTTAGATATACTGTTATATACTGTTATATACTGTTATATACTGTTATATATACTGTTATATACTGTTATATACTGTTATATATACTGTTATATACTGTAATATATATACTGTTATATATACTGTTAGATATACTGTTATATACTGTTATATACTGTTATATACTGTTATATATACTGTTATATACTGTTATATATACTGTTATATACTGTTATATATACTGTTAGATATACTGTTATATACTGTTATATATACTGTTATATACTGTAATATATATACTGTTATATATACTGTTATATATACTGTTATATACTGTTATATATACTGTTAGATATACTGTTATATACTGTTAGATATACTGTTATATACTGTAATATATATACTGTTATATATACTGTTATATATACTGTTAGATATACTGTTATATACTGTTATATATACTGTTATATACTGTAATATATATACTGTTATATATACTGTTATATACTGTTATATACTGTTATATATACTGTTAGATATACTGTTATATACTGTTATATACTGTAATATATATACTGTTATATATACTGTTATATACTGTTATATATACTGTTATATACTGTTATATATACTGTTATATACTGTAATATATATACTGTTATATATACTGTTATATACTGTTATATACTGTTATATATACTGTTAGATATACTGTTATATACTGTTATATATACTGTTATATACTGTAATATATATACTGTTATATATACTGTTATATACTGTTATATATACTGTTAGATATACTGTTATATACTGTTATATACTGTTATATATACTGTTATATACTGTTATATATACTGTTAGATATACTGTTATATACTGTTATATATACTGTTATGTATACTGTTATATACTGTTATGTTTACTGTTATATACTGTTATATATACTGTTATATACTGTTGTATTCTGTTATATATACTGTTATATAATGTTATATATACTGTTATATACTGTTATATATACTGTTATATATACTGTTATATACTGTTGTATACACTTTTATATACTGTTATATATACTGTTATATATACTGTTATATACTGTTATATATACTGTTATATATACTGTTATATACTGTTATATATACTGTTATATACTGTTATATATACTGTTATATATACTGTTATATACTGTTATATATACTGTTATATATACTGTTATATACTGTTATATATACTGTTAGATATACTGTTATATACTGTTATATATACTTTTATATACTGTTATATATACTGTTATATACTGTAATATATATACTGTTATATATACTGTTATATACTGTTATATATACTGTTATATATACTGTTATATACTGTTATATATACTGTTATATACTGTTAATTATACTGTTATATACTGTTATATATACTGTTATATACTGTTATATATACTGTTTTTTAATTGTTTTGTTCAATCAATTTCAATCAATTGTATCAATTTTCTTGATGCATTTTATTGGTTGTACTCTCGACAGCATTGAAAATGAGGGAACACCCTCAATGAATTTTTCTAGATTAAATAAAGGTTGAATGAATGAATGAATGAATGAATGAATGAATGAATTTGCCCATTTCTGCCACATTTAAACCATTTTTACCACTTTGGAACCCTGCCCATCACTTGTTTGTGATTTTTGCCACTTTAACACATTTTTTGCTATTTTACAATCTAATTTTTACCATTTTTTTTCAACCATTTGTGCCACTTTTACATCTTTTTAGCCATTTCTAACCTTTTACACCACTTTTTCTACCCATTTTTGCCACTTTTTTGTTTCCTCTGTTGATCAGTTTTTGTCACTAATAATTCTTTATAACTTTGCACCCATTTTTACCATTTTAACTACATCTGTTCGTTAAACCCATTTTTGCCACTTTTAACCAATTTTTGCCACTTTTGACCCATTTCCAACCATTCAGTGCACTTCTGCACCACTTCTAAACATTTACAACACTTTTTTGCCATATCAACCCAGAGTTGCCACTTTCCACGATTTTACACCAAATTCTAAGCCAAGTTCACTATTTATTACACACATTTTTGCAAACTGGTAACCCTTTTTGACCATTTTTCTGCTGGTTTTAGCCACTTTTTCCTCTTTTATGCCTTTGTTAACCCATTGCTGCTTCTTCAAAAACATTGTTCCCACTTTTAACCCATTTCTCCTAAACTGTTAAAATTACATTTCACTGCCTTTTCCACACATTTTGCTACTTTAAGCCCATTTTCACCACTTAATGCCCATATTTGTCAAATTTAACTGCATTTCAATAATTTTTATGCCAATTTATGCAACTTTAAACCCCTTTTGACCTGCCACTTTTAACTCATTTTTGCATATATCTGCCTATTTGTACCTCTGTTAACCCATTTTTACAACTTTGGACACGTTTTTTACACTTTTAAGACCATTCCTGCTACTTCATTGACCACCTTTTCTGCCCCATTTATCCGCTTTTACCCAATTTTAATTCTGTTTAAAGAAAATGAGTTTAACATTTGAAATGGAAGCTGTTTTAAATAAAATAGCTCTGCCTTTAAATAAAAGTGGTTATTGAATGGTTATCACAGTGTAACTTTACAATGGACTTTGATTTAGCTGACCTCCATGGGCCCCCATTTTTGCTGGGCCTCAGAAAGCTCCTCCTTTCCTCCTCCTTATGGGCAGCCTTTATCCCTGGGAAACTTTCAGAAATACAAGCAAGAGGACAGCGATAGGGTCCCTACATGATTATGTGTTGACCCATCAGGTCAAATAATCACTCTGCTGTTCCAGTGATGAGGCTGAGGATATTTATGTAAAAATTACTCGTTTCAAATCCCTAAAAAACCTAACGACAACATTTACTGTTTGCTGATAATACAGTCTTCAGTTTCAGGATCATTTCTTGTACTTAGAATATTCTCCACTTGTTGACATGGCTCTAACAGATTCAGCCGAGCGTATAAGCAGCAGGTACTTGCTGCAGGCTTTGGGAAATCAAAGCAGATCTGTGATAAAAACTCAACCATGAAGTGTAGAACAAATGCTTAAACTGCCAAACAGCCTGCTGCTTAGAAAACAAATCATCTCTGAGACTTTGAATCAGAAAGGCTTGTATTGTTGGAGATAAGAGAAAGTGAGTCATGATGATCTGATATGTGAGGCAGTAATCCTCCCAGCAGAGTCCTCCCACCGCCTCCTCCAGCCTTCAATCCCACTTATCTCCTCATTTATTCCCCGCAGACGCCCATTAACTGATGATGACAGAGCTATGACAAAGGTAAATTGATCACTTAATCAGTCTTAATTTATGAATTGATGGCTCCTGATTAAAAAAGCAACACACCCACGGGTTTTCTTAACGAATCAATTGACACCAACAGCATGCAGCAGAGAAAAGGGAGTCCATTAGCGGGTGCATCCAGCTCCGCTCCCCCAGGGCTGCATTCTGAGTGCTGTATATTTTTTGGGTAATGAGTTTTTGACTCTCTTCCAGAGTAAAAAATGTTTTAAGTCTAAGTATTCGGTAAGATTAATAAAAAAAAAAAAAAACCTGTAAAGTAAAAGTCAGATTATTCTTACCTTTGAACATTATCAGGACAGTTTAAGATTCCATTAAAAAAAACATTGCTTTATGATTTCAACAACTCATAATAAAATAATTTATAAAAATCCATCCCTATAAGGAGATCCATGTATATACAGTTAACATGAAATAATATTCACATCAAATTATTAATAGATGATTTTATATTGAAGCATTAGAAATGGTCTGTATGTTTATGAAGTGCAGGTTTCTCTTCATGTTCAGGTTTTAGGGTTAGCTGCACTAAAAACATATTTCTTAGTCCTCTCTCCTCCACCACAGAAGTCTCTCCATGTCTCCTCTGGTCAAACTCAAGGCCCGGGTGGTACATTTATACCCAGCCTCCGAGATCATATGATAATTTTATTCTAACAGGCCCACCGGTGTGAGGTCTGCAGATTTCTTCATGAAAAAATGTAAACTTAAGCTCAATGATTTAAATTATCCTCGTTACGTCATAGACGTGAAAAAGTAAAGAGTAAAAATAATGAGTTAAAAAGTCAGGACTGAGGGAAAATGAATTATTTTTTGTTTTTGTTTCAAATTTTAAATTTTGCATCTGACTTTTCTGAAGTAAATTATGGTCTTGACATTGGAGTTAAAAAAAATTATGTATACATAATTAATGCCATATTTTGACTATTAAGATGAACTCATGAATTTAGGTTTTCACTTATTTTTTGAGCTTTAAAAATCAAGATTTCAAATTTAATCAGGTTTTATGACCTTAAATACTCATGATTTTGAGTTTAATCTCGTATTTTGAGTTTGAATCTGAGCGTTTCCATTTTAATCTCATACTTTGACCTTTAAAAGTCATGATTAGAATTGTATCCTTTATAATGAACTTTAAACTCATGATTTTAACTTTAATCTCATATTTTGACCTTTAAAACTCAAGATTTTGATTTTAATCTCATGTTTTGACCTTTTAAACCCATAATTTTGACTTTAATCTGATATTTTGATCTTTAAAAGTCATGATTTTGAGTTTAATCTCGTATTTTGAGTTTTGAATCTGAGCGTTTCCATTTTAATCTCATACTTTGACCTTTAAAAGTCATGATTTGAATTATATCCTTTATAATGAACTTTAAACTCAAGATTTTGAATTTAATCTCATATTTTCACCTTTAAAACTCATGATATAGACTTTAATCTCACATTTTGACCTATGAATCTCATGATTTTGACTTCAATCTCATATTTTGACCTTTTAAACTCATGATTTTTGGATTTTCTGCCATATTTTTATTTCTTTGCACTCATAAAGGGGTATACGTGTTGAAAATCACTGCAAGTAATAGAATCTGTCAGCTTTACTCTCCTATAAAGAGTCATTACAAATGTGAACAATAATTCTGACCTTTTTGTTCAACACATTTGATTATTCTGTCCATATATCTGACTGGAGAGTCTACACGGATGTCCAGCTTCAGGATAAACCTCTGCAGAAAGACTTTCTGATCACTGGAGAGTTTAGAAATCTTTTGGGAGTTGTCGTGACGTCCAATCTCTGATTCCATTCCCAGCAGTGACAAGATAAGAGCATCTGTCCGTGCAGCTGTGGACACTTCCAGACACTGGGTTTCCTCTGCTGCCCCCCTGCAGGCGCCGCCACCCAACTCTCCGCCACACTGGATCTTGTAAGTTGTTATTGATTTTGACCCTCGGAGCTCGACCCATTGAGTCAGGGGCAACAAATTCAGTGCTTTACAGTTCAGAAAGATTGCATTTTAGATAAACACTGTCAGCGTGTGTACGGGGCGGTCCTGCACTGATAAAAAAAGTAGAGTCTGAGTAAATACCTGGAGACACAGCTGATTACTATCTTCACTGTGAATTACAGAGAAAACTGTCTTTTAGGCTGGAAACTTCCCCCTTTCCATCTCTCCCTCCTCCTCCAAAAAAAAAACATCCCATCTCTCAGCCTGAGGTTAGATAAAGACAGGGCTCTTCACAGATGAGAAAGCAGACTCTCAGGAGGTAATGTAATGGAGGATTGGCCACTGGAGAGTCCACAGACGGAAAGTTCCAATGGTCCATTCGTCATCACGGCTTCGACTGCTCACAGGGGTCAGGAGATGAAGAGCAGAATTAATCACGAGGTAATTCCTCTGATGAAGTGAGGGATTAATCAGCTAAAGGGTGCTTTTCATTAACCATCGGTAGATTTCTTTCCTGCTGCATGTGCAGCTCAGTGCAAATGAGGAGAATCTGTCAGTTACATGCAAAATGATGAGACCTGAACAACACCACTTCCAAAATTTACAAAGTGGAAACTCAGTTCTGATGAGAACAGAGCAAGATTTTATAACTAGAAATGGACGTGTACACGGAAAAGCGGTGCATACGCATTCAAATTAACACTGCTGCAGCAAAATAGAGAGGAAAGTGGAGTGGGGAGAAAAATCTGCTCTAGTCGATTGGAAAAGTTTGAATTTGGTATTTTTATTTAACATGTAATTACACTTATGAAATTACTGGCAGTGAAAACTAGTGGAGGCTCACCAGATGGATGTGTTTCACACATCCATCTGGAAATCCTTCCATAGACAGCGTCTGGGAAAGGGCAGAGGCTTTGAAAAACAAACTCGGAGGGTGATTGGATGAACGTTCTGTCTGTCACATCTTTACAGGCCAATCAGAACAACAAAACATGTGACGTAGCCGCTACCAAGCTGCACCCCTCCCAAAGGCATAAACTCCATACAGAGCTGCATAACAGGAACCATGGCGACTGTAGACATGTCAGTACTCGACTTTTGACGTTTTTGAAGAGAAAACAACTCACTGTTGTTCTTCTTTTAACAAAGAAATGTCGTCAAGTTCTGATAAAACTGGCGCTTTAGCAGCATCCACGCTAATCTCTTCCGCCATAATTACACCGGCCTCTTGTTGCTGCTTGTTTACGTCACGACTCCGCCACACCCAAAAGGACTGCCCCTCAACGCCGATTGGTCCTGACACTTTTTAACCGGGCCCAAACAGTTCACCTCTTTAGATGTTATGCCCTCTTACTTATTTTATAAATCAATCATTGTCAATATAATTAGGCGTTGCTGGAAAAAAAAAAGATTACAACAAAACTGCAATTTTAAAGTGAAACAGATTTCTAAAAAGTAATGTTGATTGAATAGAAATAAGTAATCTAAAATAAGTGATTGTTTAAATATTTACCCCCTTCAAGTCAGTATTATGTAGAATCACCTCTGGCTGCACCTCTGGACACTGAAATTTGACTCCAGTCTTCTTTGCAAAACCGCTCAAGCTCTGTCAGGCTGCAAAGGGATCTGGTGTGAACAGCCCTTTTCAAGTCTAGCCACAAATTCTCTATTGGATTGAGGTCTAGGCTTTGACTCAGCCACTCCAGAACACTCACCTTGTTGTCTTTAAACCATTTCTGTGTAGCTTTACCCGTACGCTTCGGATCATTGCCTTGCTGGAAAATAAATCCTCTCTGTTTAAAGCTAACTTGAGGAAGGTCAAGTGTTACAACAGTACTAACTAAAACCTGAGAACAGCTTGTTTCAGCACACATTTTCTGAAAGGTGGAGAAAGAAAGGGGGCGAGGGGATTGATTTTTCTGATTCTTGTGTCTTTATACTACAGTCACTTGAGCCAGATAGGTGATCCCTATTTGACTAATTGAACAAGTAAATTAGCATGTTGTTTTTACGTTAGCTCTTTTTTCCCATGTGATCTTCTGGGTTGCGATGCAGGTGCTTTGGGCTCAGCACAAAGAAAGAGACCAGTCTGCAAAGGCATGCACCGTACACAGAGCACAACCGTGGCACAGACTAATAGTAGTGCACTGGGTTCCAGGGATTTTAGGGGTAATAGACACACGGTGGTACTTTACTTCTATATTATACTTTAATATTTCACAATGCACTTAGTCTTTTATATGAGGCTGGTTTCTCACATATAAAAGCCCTCTCACCTATATCCTCTTTAGTTCATTAATAGCGCCTCATTAAATCAACATTTCCTAATGTTAATGTAACTCCCCATGGAGCAGTGTAGCCCCTTCATCTATTCATAGCTTTCACGTGATGTCAAGAAACACTTCATACTCCTTCATGTTTTCATGAGTTTTATTTTCACTTATTTAGTGAAAGAACATTGTTCTTGGATCACAGACTTTTCTGAACCTTACCATCAGATATTGTGATAATCTGATTACAATATGAGTGTCTTTAGCTAACATTACATCACCAGAACACTGATGTACAGCTGGCACTGATGCTGATACGATCATTAACGTAGACCTCTTTGCTTTAATGATGAATTTGTCGACCTTCACTGACCAAACAGCAGCAATGTTGACCCAAACACATTGTAGATCCGTCAGACTGTCCATATATTTGTAGACGTTCATCCTGGTGATGCTGTAAGGAGAAGATTCTCGTTTATTGTAGATATTAGTGACACAAAATTACTGCTGATGTGAGATATTGCATTCCAGATATGAAAAGTGCTGTTTATCACTAAAATGTCCCAACTCCACATGTATGCATCTTCTCTTTTTCACCATAATTGGACGGAAGTGCAATATATCCTTAAACTAGTACCAAACATTGTAAAAGACATTGCGACGGAAACAAACATGCATTGTGAATTGTTTTATGATGCACCTTGATCTAAAAAAAATCTGCTGAAATGCAGATGTTGAGAAAAATGTACTGTATAATTTGCCGATCGTTAGTTGTGCTGAATGGAATCTTTGTGATAAGGAATGCCTAATAAGGAGGAGGCACGTGGGAATCTCAGTTGTCTGCAGGCACTCATCATTAAAAACCATCTTCAGATCCGTTGTTTTTCATCTCTGTCTCTTCCTGAAGACATAAACTTTGGTACACCAGCATGAAAACATCACCGAAGCTAGAGTCTGGCTAAAACTTCTTGAATTATTGTGATTTAAATATTTCTCCTGTGCTGTGTAAGGGTCCACCTTGGTAAAAACACACAGTTTTAAGTAATATACACTATATTGCCAAAAGTATTTACTCACCCATCCAAATAATTGAAATCAGGTGCTCCAATCACTTCCATGGCCACAGGTGTATAAAATCAAGCACCTAGGCATGCAGACTGTTGCTACAAACATTTGTGAAAGAATGGGTCGCTCTCAGGAGCTCAGTGAATTCCAGCGTGGTACTGTGATAGGATGCCACCTGTGCAACAAGACCAGTGGTGAAATTTCCTCACTCCTAAATATTCCACAGTCAGCTGTCAGTGGTATTAGAACAAAGTGGAAGCGATTGGGAATGACAGCAACTCAGCCACGAAGTGGTAGGCCTCGTAAAATGATGGAGCGGGGTCAGCGGATGCTGAGGCGCATAGTGTGCAGAGGTCGCCAACTTTCTGCAGTCAATGGCTACAGACCTCCAAACTTCATGTGGCCTTCGGATTAGCTCAAGAACAGTGCGTAGAGAGCTTCATGGAATGGGTTTCCATGGCCGAGCAGCTGCATCCAAGCCATACATCACCAAGCGCAATGCAAAGCGTCAGATGCAGTGGTGTAAAGCACGCCGCCACTGGACACTTATTACTTTAAATCACAAGATTATTAGGACCCACTAAAATAAAGTGTTACCCAAGTAAAATCTTATTTATGAAATCACATGGACTGTATAAAACAACATGGGTGTTAATTTAGAAAAGAGAATCTCCACTATGCTTTCATACAAGGATAAGCTTATATACTGAGCACTAAAGTATTTTTCTGATTGTTTATCACATCTGTTAGAGCACAGAGACACAGACCTTTACAACAGTCCTTGGCATTGTTCTCATGAGTAAATTTTCACTATACGTACAGCACTGAAGCAGGCAGGTGTCGTAGTGAAATTTCAACACTTTATTGAAAAGTGTTTTGCTGTAATTTGTCAGTGAAGTATTCTTCACCATGCACTTCAACATAGGCACTTAACATACCAGGAGTGGTGGCAAAATGTCTTCTAATAAGGGAAAGAGGCTTTGAAACTACAGTTTTCTTTCTGTAGGCACTTTTACAGTATCAGTAGAAAGTATTCACCTGCTTCAATGTTTTACCGTTGTATTGATTTTATAAATCAATCAGGCTTTTTTTTAATTTAAATAACTTTTAATGAAAAGGTTAAAACAGATTTCTACAAATGTATGCCAGTTTAAACTCTGAAGGAGTTACAAGCAGCTGAGAAAGGAGAGACTCTGCAGACAACAACTGCTGCCCAGGTTCTTCACCAGTCAAAGAGAAAACCACTGCTGAGGAAAATTCAGATTAAATCTCAACTAAAAAAGGCATGTGGGAGACTCCGTGGTCAAGCGGAAGGAAGTACTTCAGTCTGATGAGACCAAAGTAAAGCTTTTGGCCATCAGACAAGAGCTACGTTTGGTGGACACCAAACACTGTAGATCATTAAAAACACACCATCCCCACTGTAAATGACAGTGGTAGCAGCATCATGTTGTGGGGATGCTTCCAACAGCCAGCCCTGGAAAGCTTGAAAAGGTAGAGGCAAGCAAAAAAAATAGGAAAATCCTGGAGGATAATCTTATTCAGTCTGCAGAGAACTACAGTTTGGGAGAGGAATTATTTTCCAGCAAGACAATGACCTGAAGCATATGGCAAAATCGACACAGACAACAAGGTGGATGTTCTGGATTGGCCGACTCAAAGCCCAGACCTCAATCCGATAGAGAATTTGTGGCTGGACTTGAATAGGGCAGCTCACGCCTGATCCCTGTGCAACATGACAGAGCTTGAGCAGTTTTGCAAAGAAGAATGGAGTCAAATTTCAGTGTCCAGATGTGCAAGCCTGATTGAGACCTATCCACACAGACTCAGTGCTGAGATTGCAGCCAGAGGTGCTGCTACTAAATACTGACTTGAAGGTGGTGCATATGTATGCAGTCATTTATCTTATAGTACATATTTGTATTTAATCATCATTTCTTTATAGATATATGTTTCCACTTTGACATTGAAGACAGTTTGTTGTCATTTTTTCCTCAAAATGCCAAATTATATCATCCATGACTCATATGTTAATGAATGAATGCTTTCCTTGTCTATCTCAATGTCACAGATTCTGCTTCTTTAAATCTTTCACAGATAAAATCATATGAAGCAGTATCCCTTTTTCTTGAGTCCCTGGTCTCCAGGAGGATCCCGGCTGACGCTGAAAACACAATTTCTGAACATGTAACAGTGATGGTTGGCAGGCTGCAGCCATGTATCAGCTGACAAAGACAAACAGCGTCGTGGGCCTGTGGGGTGAAGCGCATGGCTGCTCTCCTAGTTGATGAAAAAACTCTCAGCATGCATGTCTTTGTCCACAATATGATGCAGAAGCTTCCTGGTCCTTCAGAAGGCTCCATGTGTTCACCCCACAGGGTTATAGTGTAAATACTGATGCAATTAGCTGACATAATGCTCATACATATGTACATTTCTGTGACCCAGTTCTCTTTCATTGATGTATAGTTTTATTTATTTTATCAATTTACACACAATGACAAACAAGCTAACAATCAGAGGCAGAGTCAGACCAGCAACTACTGATTATATGTCTCTGTGCAGGAAATAATCAGGGCAAAAAAAGGCATAATGTTTCATGTAATAAAACCCTTTCACTGACTCAAGCTTTCAACAGCACAAGCCTATGAAATTAGGCTGAAACAACATTAAAAAAAAAAACATAATTGCATGATATTGCACCGTTTGATGAGTTTTAAAGTCTTTTACATGGGTCTCTGTGTCTCTCTGCCAGAATGTCTTGGTAGTTAAACCACCAGATGTTTCTCACTTCACATATCAGTATTCTGACTTTCCTCCCGGTGCGTCATCCATCTCTCCCCCTGGTACAGATTAAAAAAGGTAGATATGAAGAAAGGCACACAGGGGAGAGGAAAATGTGGAAGCTTGTTTATGAAAATTTGCCAGAGGGCAGAGGTGTGTATGCACAGACAGAAAGCATGCATAAACTATTGTAAACACCACAATTTAAGAACGTACCAGTCAGAGTCGACAAACCATGAATAAGCTGTGGGAGTTCTACTCTACATCAGTTCAAAATTAAGTTTTCAATCAATTCAACGTTTATTAAGTACATCAAAGCTTGAGTTATTGGGGTATCACACTACTCAGTGCACTCTAGGGTGCTGGAGAGGAGGCTCAGGCCGATCGTCGAACCATAGATTTAAGAGAAACACTGCGGATTCTGTCCTGGTTGTGGGACAGTGGACTAGCTCAAGCAGGGCTCTTTGAGGGAGCATGAGAGATTGCTCATCCAGTCTAAATGTGTTTTGTGGACTTTTAGGGTCACGTGGGCGTTACTGTGGGAATATGAGGTCCCAGGGCTGCTGCGGCGTGCCATCAGGTCCCTGTATAACCAAAGTGAGAGTTGTGTCCGCATCCTCAGCACAGAGTTGGACATGTTCCTGGTGCGTGTTGGCCTCCACCAGGGCTGCCGCTGCCCAAGCTGCAGTCGGGAGGAGACGGGTTTCCGGTTTGGGGTGCTCGAAATTTCATCTCTACTGTTTGCAGACGATCTGGTTCTGTTGGCTTCCTCAGACGTGGACCTCCAGCAGGCACTGGGGCGGTTTGAGTACTAAGTGTATGAGAACAAGCACGTCAAAGTCTAAGGCCATGGTTCTGTGCTGGAAAACAGTGGATTGCTCCCTCCAGGTGGGGAGTGAGTCTTTGCCCCAAGTGGGGGAGTTCAAGTATTTCAGGGTCTTGTTCACAAGTGAGGGTAAAATGGACCGTGATGGTGCAACATCGGCAGTTTTGCAGGGCCTGTACAGTACTGTCATGGTGAAGAGGGAGCTGAGCAGAAAGGCAAAGCTTCAAATTTACCAGTCAATCTATGTCCATAACAGCACCTATGGTCATGAACTCTGGGTCATGACCGAAAGAATGGGAAAGAATGGGAAGCAGGTGAAAATGGGATTCCTCCGGGGGGTGTCTGGGCTTAGTCTTAGAGATAGGATGACAAGCTCAGACATCTGGAAGGATCTCGAGGTAGAGCCGCTGCTCCTTCACATCGAAAGGAGCCAGCTGAGGTGGTTCAGGCCTCCAATCAGAATGCCTCCTGGGTGCCTTCCTGTGGAGGTTTTCTGGGCACATCTAACTGGGAGGAGACCCCAAGGCAGATCCAGAACTCACTGGAGGGACTACACATCCCATCTGGCCTGGGAGAGCTCGAAATCCCTAAGGAGAAACTAGATAACGTTGCTAGGGAGAAGGATGTCTGGGCTGACTTACTTCACCTGCTGCCACTGCGACCTGACCCTAGATAAGTGAAAGAAGATGGATGGATTAATCACAGCTTTTCACTCTATTGGGTTAAGGGGAGTGATGTTGTGAATCATACATACGGGTATAGAATCTCAGATTTTCAATCACAGAAATGATCTAAAACTGATTGGCAGGTTGGTGCACCATCAACAGAAATCTGCTTGCAGACCTTGACACATCGGACAGACACTTTAAAATGTGAACACAGACACATATGGTGGATATTAACAATAAGCTCCATTCAAATGGGATCAGAATTACCTGGGAACCTCTGATCATTATTCCCTAATGACAATAATCGGTGCAACAAATCAACACAGTGGAAGTGAAGTCTGCAAATTGCTCACATTCTAGTTTAATTTCAAGTTTCATCCATGCTGCATCCTCAGTCTCATTCTTCAAGTCATTTCCCAAAGTTTGTGACCATAAGGAGGGTTGGGAGGTAGCTTGAAATCAAAAGCTTTGCCTTTCGGTTCAGTTCCTTCTTCACCTCAACAGACTGGCAAAACATCCACAGTACCACTGACTCTGCACCAATCTGCCTGTCAATCTCACGCTTCCTTTTACCCTCACTCGTGAGCAAGACCCCAATATACTTGAACTCCTTCACCCGAGGCAGAGACTCATTCCCCACTCAGAGAGAGCAATCCACCATTTTTTTAGCAGAAAACCATGGCCTCATCCCAACCACTTTGAACTAACTCAAAACCACCCAAGTGCCTGCTGGAGGTCCCCAGCTGAGCAAGCCAACAGAAAAATCTTCAAAAAGCAGAGGTGAACACTGAGTGTAACGATATGCCGGACCAAAGGACCCAAAAGCAGACACAGGAATCAAGCACTTTCAAGTCCGTTTAATCAGGAAAAAGGTTCGATACACGGGAGGTCCAAAACAAGCAGGCAGAGGTACAAAAACGGCAGGCTAACTCGGAAACTAGGACGGGAAACTGGGTCAAATAAATCACGAAGGTCAATCAGAAGTAAGGCTCGAAGGAATTGGACACAAAGGAAACAAGACGATCTCGCACAGCAGACAGGGAGTGAATGAGCTAAATACACGAGGAGGGGAACACTCAGCCGGGGATCACCAGGTGCAGTCACTCGACAATCAACACAGGTGAGACACATGAGGATGATCAGGACACAGGGAAACAGGTAGGGATGGGCAGGAAGGAGTGATCTGGAAAAGAGACACAAGGTAAGTATCCAAAATAAAACAGGAAATGACAGACTAGAAACATGAGGGAAAAAGTAACTTAACTAGGTCAACCTGGAGATGTGACACTGAGGTTCCTAAACTGAAAAAAACTTTTTTTGGGCTTCAGGTCTGATGAGGCATTGTATAAAAATTAAACCATTGGGGTTTACTTATTCAGAGTAAGGCTAGAAACATAACAGGTGGATTTTATGGAATTTAAAAAAAAAAACATGATAGCATGCTGTCTACTTGAATTTTGTTTCCAAGGATTTCAATTAAGAAATTTTGGCTGGCTGCACCCTAAGATCCTATCCAAGAAAATCCCAAACAGAGATGAGGGGCAGCCTTGGTACTGATGGCAGGAAATGGAGGTAGCTGGGCTGGAGGAGGGTTGCAATACTTACACTGGAACAGCAGCTTGACTGCAGAGGAGAGGAAACATTTTGAAATTTGAAAGTGAGTGGACACCTATTCCAGCTGTTCAGCAGAGAAGGAAAACAGAAGGAGACATGAATTAGTGACTATTCATAAATGAAAGCATGAATGGAACCAGTCCTTCTGCTTGAACCTATGCTAAGTTTAATTAAGACAGCAGAGATGCATCCATGGTTGGACGATACAGATAAAAAGATATAAATTAAGTAATTTGTGAGCATACTCTTAAAATGCTGTCAAAGCACTTTTCCAAGTCTATAACCATCGGCGTCCTTATTAACCTTGTTAACTCTTCCATCTGTGCCACGCACTCTTGAGAAACCTTTCTTGTCCAGTGGTTTTCGACATTTTCTGTCCAAGGCACACCCAAGTTCAAGATCAAAATCTCAACCCACCGACTGTGCAAGTACATCTGCTGATGTTTCTGGACACATCTTCAGTGATGTACCTGGAATCATCTGGTGTTGCGGGTCGGGTCTTTCAAGCAAATTATAGCTGCTTTGCTCATGGTTCTCCTCTTTGAGCCACAGCCGTCCTGAGGCGTTTTCTGCTGGTTTGGTTGTTTTGAGAATTGCTCTCCAAATCCTCACTCCTTTAATGCCCAATGAATTGAAGGCACTGGGAGGGGAACTGGCGAAAAATCCCCTGTAACCAACCTCTACTAGGTAGCACCTTACTCTTTGCATCCTGCTTGTTAGCAAGCACTGACCAGTCCTGGTGAGAAGGCCTCAAATTGGTCTTTCCAAGTCACTGTCTGCTAGAGTTGACTGTTCCTGACCTTGTGGAGACTCAGACATGATGACAATGTCTGGTGTCAAGGTGGGGGTCACAATGTGGTTAAGGATCGTAAGTTGCTGTCCAACGTGGACTCACACCTCCCAGTCCCTTGCTGAGGTCAGGATACGAGCAGATGTATTTGCACTGGGCCATGGATGCTCCCTCACTCTTGCAAAGGTGATAGTATGCTTGTAGAAGCAGAAACACATGGCCCATTCAGCTTGTGTGCTGATGGATTCTGCAGTTGCCCTCTGGACATGGTTGTACCTCCAATGATACCACCTTTCCCCCAGAGCCTGGATGTGCTCCCGTGATCAATGCTTGAAGCACAGTGGACATGCTGGTGACTCCAATTTGCCAT
The DNA here is from genome assembly GCF_018320785.1 of Cheilinus undulatus. Taxonomy (NCBI): domain Eukaryota; kingdom Metazoa; phylum Chordata; class Actinopteri; order Labriformes; family Labridae; genus Cheilinus; species Cheilinus undulatus. The sequence continues at coordinate 8,750,325 of NC_054884.1, read as the reverse complement.
ATGTACAGAATGTACACGAGCTGCAAAGATCCATGTCATCTTCATTAGCGACCTAGCTCTGGGTTGCAGGTTGTCCCACTTCCAGGTTGTCAGTAGGTACAACCTGTAACTGCCCTGTGAAAATGCAGGCTAAACGCCACCTTCTTTTTAATGTTTGGACATTGAGACACGATGCCTCATGCACATAAAATGTGACAGCTTCACTTTGCCAAAAACTGGAAAAGATTTCAAGATTGCTAAAAGAGAGGAAAAATATCATTTTAAGGCGGCATGCTAACTGAGTGATATCTATTTATAACGAAGTGTGGGTGTAGTTTTTTAAAATGCAGAAAGTTTTAAAAACCACTGAGATGGATAAAAGAGAGCCATGTATACACAAAACTTTATTAATTTTACCAAACAGAGTCAGTATTTATGTTTCTGCCTTTTTAGTCTTGAATCTCCACAGTTTTTGTGCACGTAGCCCCGGGAGCGGCTCAGCGGGGTTTCTGGAAGAGCTACAAGTTTCTGGAGATGATTCTAAGGCTAAGAAAGAAGAAGAGGGATTAGAGGATGAGGAAGACAACAGAACAAATTTAGTTTAAATATAGCAACGTATGATGCTGAGCTCCTGGATAAGAGAAGCAGAGTGTTAGGGGGTTGAAAAGGTTCGAGGTAAAGGTGTGAAAGAGAGGCAGGCAGAGTGTGCTGCATACTCATTTTGTCTGTTGAAGTATCAGGAAGCAGACATGTATGGAGATAATGGGCGTCTCATCCATTAATGTATGATTCATAGACAAGCAGAGGATATGAAGTGATGCATCAGCAGCCGCAGAGTGTTATCTTTCTGCAGACAGACGCTGGACACCGATAGCCTCTGGAGAACAGCCGAGAATGTCAGCGGGGGCGTCGCCACTTTTTATAAGAACAAGAACATTAAGTTCTCCGAACATGAGGTGCAACTTAAATCATGGTAACATCATCTTTACCCAAGGTAAGTTAATTGTTGAAGCGCTAGTAATGATTACAGAGGAGGAGCATGAGGTGCCAGACTCTGGTCCGAGTCTGGACACCGTTTTAATCCAGTTTAAACACTGATGCTTTTAAGGTAACCATGCCTGAACTGCATGGTTTCTCCAGCCTGTCACTCATGACACTACTAACCCAGTCAAATGCTTTACTCAGACCTTGCAGTGAAAATGATCATGGTGGTTATGTGACACACACGTGGAACAGTCATGGAAGTCATGCCTGGCACCCTAAATCTCTTAAATGAAGCGTCCTACATCAGATTTTTCAGAACTCTTTCCACTGACAGACAAGGCCCCTTATTATATTGATATTAATCACTGATTGAACACTGCAGCAGGCCCTTCTCAAACTTCACAACACCCACAGAGTTCAACAACTGAGAAAAAAACACCTTAAAGAGGTGCTGAATGGACAGATTATAAGCATATGCCAGTTTTGGATGAGTCAGTATGGGATAAACTGGGATTTTAAAATAAGTGTTTACATAATAAAAATAAAAATAAAAAAAATAATAATGACAGGCCTATACATTTTATGATTTCAGGATACTAGTCATGAGTTGTACCTGATATTTTTTAATTTCTTTTTAGATTTATCGTTGAAGTAAAAAATAACACATATATTAGGTTTTAAATCAGTGTTTCCCAACCATTTTTCTTTGAAGCCCTTCCTACATTAGCTAAGAAGCGGAGCCCCACATGACCCAAGAGAGAAGAAACAGTGACACACTGCAGAAATCAGAAATCAACATAGATTTTAATTGTTTCACTGATAAAACCCTTAAAAAGGCCTGTGCATGGGTTTGTTATCAAAATACCTGTGTATAAACTCCTATACAACTGCTTTATCATGGTTTTAGTCATTATTTGCAAATCTAATTTGAGCAGACTCAGAGAAGACAAAGCCCCCTCCCCCCCTAAGATCTTTGACACCCCCCTATGACCCAGGACTGGCTGCTGAGAAGCACCCCACATAAAGCTTTGCAGGTGAAGACCCTGGCCAGCAGTTGTTGTATGCAGAGTCTCTCCCATCCCAGCTGCTGCAGCTTGTAACTCCTTCAGAGTATTCATTGGTATCTTGGTGGCCTCTCTCACTAGTCTCCTTTTTGCACGGTCTCTGAGTTTGTGAGGATGTCTGATCTAGGCAGATTTACACGTGCTATATTTCTAACATTCTTGATGATGGATTTCACAGAACTCTGGGGGATGTTCAGTGTCTTTGAAGTTTTTTTGTATCCATCCCCTGACATACTTTAAAGTAACCTTTTTTTTCTGAGTGACTTGGAGTGTTCTTTTCCCTTTATGTCATAATAGTAGCCAGGAATACTGATTAACCATTGACTGGACCTTACAGACAGCTGAAGCTCTCATCACAGACAGGTGTCACTTTACATGATGCTACAGATGAAGAGTCTCTTGCATATCTAATATTTCCTATTTTCTCCAAATCTTTTTTGCATCTCTCTTTTTGTCTCTGGCTGAAGGAACTAAAACACCAGTAGAAAACAAATGTGAGACACACATGGATGATAGGTAACAGACTCGGCACGCATTCTTGGATGACAGAGGCAGATTTATGATGAGTTAGGGAAAGGTAGACATGATGAAATTGTCTCTTTAAACAAGAATGCACAGACTCATGAGTTATCCAGTTTGCCTCCTTTGTTTCAAAACCTTTGCCGCCTTTATAAATCAAAATAACTGAGGCTCTGAACACAAAGACATCTGAAACATCTAAAGGGGAACCTACAGAAGATCACGAGGGCAGGAAATAAGGTCAAAGCATTATTCCAAAATACACTCAATAAAGCAATCAATGAACAAGCCTGACAAAATAAAACAACAGGGGCTGGAGCTGTTGGGCAGGCAGACCAAAAGATTGGAAGATAACAGAACCGTCCCGGCAGTGAGCAGTAGGACTCAGTGTCTTTGCCTAAAACAGCCAAACCAGAACAAACATAAGAGAGACTAAAAAAGACTGAAAATAGAACTACCGGTAATCTCGAGCCCTGACTAAAAAAACAAAACACAGCCATTTAAACATGCATAGGGATGAATAGATATACCTGACTGGATAAGAAAAAAAGGAAACCAGAGGAGACAGAAGGAACAACTTCCTTACCAAGTCTTTCTGCTGGAGTCTGTGCCAGCTTCATGGACCTCTCTCTGCTTTCTCTCTGCTGTAAAGACTTGCTTTGATGAGTTTGGGTTGGAGGAACCCTGACCTTAACCCCGCTGAGCATCTGAGTGAGTGAGCCACGCCTTCTTGTCCAACGTCAGTGCCTGACCTCAAAAATGCTCTACAGCAGAACTCCCCCGCCAGGTCCCCCTGGTGGGCCCCAGAGTTACTGCGGGCTGGCCGCAGGAGGTCATTTACTTACATTAAAATAACCTAATATTTGTGTTGTTAAATTATGTTTTAAATCAGTGGTTCTCAAAGTGGGAGTCAGGACCCCCTTGGGGGTCATGAGGCACTGAGAGGGGGGTTGCCAGGTAGCTTAAAATAACTAAGAATATGTTTTAAAGGGGCTCTATGCAAGATTTAGAAAAATATCAGTGTAGTGACACCGCCGGCCATTAGGCGAACTACAACAATATTGTGTTGCTCGTCCACGACGGCACGCTCTTTGCTCATGAACGAGCCTCCAGTTTATCAGCTGATACACACACAGACCGAGGTGATTTACCAGCATCATGTATACAGAGGAGGTAAGTGAAGTAACACTTAAAAGTTCCACCAACTAAAAATGAAAATGAATAAAGCATATTTGAACCTCTAGTGCGGACACGGCACAAAGGCTATTAAAAAAGGATGATATTGTCGCAACCATTACTATTAATGAACAACTTAGCGACTTAGTGCAGCACTGACCAATTTTATCATCTTTTTACGTGTGTAATGTGTGATGTGTATTGAATGGGACGCGTTTTAGAGCAGAAGCAACAGGGCCAACATTGCTTAGCTCTGATAATGGTGCCTCGACCCCGGATATCAGATAGCTGACATTATGTGTTGAAGATATTTTACGAACTAAGTATCAAAAACATAAACTCAGTAAGTTGAGTCCAGTGCCAGGAAGCAAGAAAAAGATAAAATATTAACCGGAAAACACTAAATGAGTAACGTGACATTCTCGTTGTTTGGATAGCATCTTTGTAAGCAAGCTAACGTGATGTAGCATATGGTTTATACAACATTAAACACGACATTGTATTTCATGGTCCGGAGTGATGCTTTACCTTTTCCACAGAAAGACGGCCATCTCTGGATCGGTATTTATCCTGAGCGCTGAGCGTAGCTCCCTCTATTTCTCAAATGCTCCACCGATATTTATCCTCCATTTCCCCCTGCATCAGTTACACTCTCTTTTAGCTTGACAGGCTTCAGCAGATAAAACTGTCTTAGTTTTTATGTTTTCGCAGAGTTTGTGTGGGTGTTTGGGCTGAGCTAGCGGGTCATTTACTAGCAACGGGGTGCGCGCATTATATAGTACCTGACATCACTTCCGTTGAGATTTCGCGGAAAATTCGGCCCGAGTTCTTCACAGAGAAACGACTCCACAGGCTTATAGAGGCAAACAAGGAAGACATAATGAGCCTCATTCTTTACATCAGGATAAAGTGCACACTATTATTTACTCAAAAGTGGGAAATTTTAAAGCAAAAATCTTCGTAGGTTGTAAAGAACTGAAAATGCTCATTTGAAGAAATTGCAGCATCAGGGGGTCATATTGACTGAAATCAAAGCTATTTCAATCAAAAACATCTTAACAGGCCAAGTTCCATGTTAACATAGGAGCCCTTCTTTGATATCATCTTCACTATTCTTGCATCCATTGAACTTGTGAGTTTTTGGAGAGTTTCTGCTAGAATTTTTTTGCAGGATGTCAGAATATCCTCCCAGAGCTGCTGGTTTGATGTGAACTGCCTCCCACCCTCATAGATCTTTAGCTTGAGGATGCTCCAAAGATTCTCAGTAGGGTTGAGGTCAGGGGAGGATGGGGGCCACACCATGAGTTTCTCTCCTTTTATGCCCATAGCAGCCAATGACAGAGAGGTGTTCTTTGCAGCATGAGATGGAGCATTGTCATGCTTGAAGAAAATTTTGCTACAGAAGGCATGGTTCTTCTTTTTGTACCATGGAAGAAAGTGGTCAGTCAGAAACTCTATATACTTTGCCGAGGTCATTTTCACACCTTCAGGGACCCTAAAGGGGCCTACCAGCTCTCTCCTCATGATTCCGGCCCAAACATGACTCCGCCCCCTCCTTGTTGACGTCCCGGCCTCATTGGGACATGGTGGCCATCCACCAACCATCCACTACTCCTCCATCTGGACCATCCAGGGTTGCATGGCACCCATCAGTCAACAAGACTGTTTGAAAATGAGTCTTCATGTATTTCTGGGCCCACTGCAACCATTTCAGCTTGTGAGCATTGGTTAGGGGTGGCTGAATAGTAGGTTTATACACGACTGCAAGCCTCTGGAGGATCCTACACCTTGAGGTTGGTGGGACTCCAGAGGCACCAGCAGCTTCAAATACCTGTTTGCTGCTTTGTAATGGCATTTTAGCATCTGCTCTCTTAATCTGATGTATTTGTCTGTCAGAAACCTTCCTCATTATGGCTTTATCTGCACAAACCTGTCTGTGCTCTGAATCAGACACAAATTTCTTCAAAGTACGATGACCATGCTTAATTTTTCCTGAAATATCGAATGTTTTCATTCCTTGTCCAAGGCATTACACTATTTGACACTTTTCAGCAGCAGAGAGATCCTTTTTCTTTCCCATATTGCTGAAACCTGTGGCCTGCTTAATAATGTGGAACATGTGGAAAAGTGCATTTTGAGGTTTTTATTTTTAAAAAAATAATAGTTATCATTATGAAGTTTGTTCAAAAACATTTGAATTATACTGTAACTGCTGATGACTTGAAAAATATTATGACTGTCATTTGCATTGATATTTAGAAAATCAGAGAAAAACGTCGTTTGCATAATAATGTGGAACGCAGTGTATTTATCCCTCAAGGGGCAGTTGGTTCAGAGCAGCTAGTACATAAAAACACAGATAGATAAAATCTATCTATCTCAGATAGATAAAAACACAGTGACAAAGACGACAACAGTAATTGTAAGCTAAAACACACAGTAAGACCTAAAAAAGTGAATACTGATATAGCTTAGGCTTAAAAGGACTTACAGGATAAAAGACTGAAAGAGATATACAAAAGACCCTAAGGAGCATTCATTAATTCTTGACAACTTTTTACCAATTCTTGCCACTTCACACCAATTTTGCCACATTTGAACCTGTTTTCATCACTTTTTCCCATCATTTTTTGACATTTTTGCCACTTTAATCCTATTTCAACACCTCTTCTGCACAGTTCTTCCTCCTTTAAGACATTTTGTCACTTTTAAACCTTCTCCACCATGTTTTTTCTGCCTGTTTTGCCACGTCTAAATGAATTCTTTTGAGTTTCTGCCTATTGATGCCTCTGTTGACCCTTTATTGCAACTATTAACCTCTGTTTATTCCCATTTTTGCATATTTTAACCACAAGTTGTTATGCCCATTGTTGTAAGTTTAACACATATCTGCCAATTTCTATTTTTCTGCCTCAGTGATCTCATTTTTGGCTGTTTTAACTATTCTTTCCGCACTTTTAAATCCTGTTTCACCAAATTGTCCACCCTTTTCTTCCCCTTTTATTCCATATACTACTTTATATGCCTGTTTATGCCACTTTAACCCATCCTTGACACCTTTTTCTCATTTTTTTGCCACTTTTTCAAATTTTTGTCTCTTTTAACCTATTCCTGCTATTTTCAAAATCCAGTCTTAAAAATGGTTGTATAAGGCAGGGGTTCTCAACCTTTTCAGCCCGTGACCCTCAAAATAATGGTTCCAGAGACCGGGGACCCCCACTGTACCTGAAGATGGTTGAACACAGCCATGAACAATTAAGAATAGTCATGTGGAGACAAGGCTGCCCATAAAGGGGGATAAATGGGAGGGCTTTCTGGGGCCCAGCCAAACTGGGGGCCAGCAAAATCATGGTCCATGTTAAAGTTAAGTCCTGGTATTTTATATTTAACCTGAATAATAACCACTGTTATCAAAAAACAATATCTTTTTAATTCATTAGTAGTAAGTAGCCCTCTTAAAAATGTAAATCCCTTTGTCATAAACAGAATAAAAATACATTCAGAATAGCTAAAATTGGTTAATAATGGCCAAAAATGGTGGAAAATGTGGTGAAATTTAATTTTAAAAGTAGCAGAAATGGGTTAGAAGTGCCAAAAATTAGATAAAAATGGCAAAAATAGGTTAAAGTGGAAAAACGAGCATATCAAGTGGTGAAAAGGGATTAAGAAGTGCTTGAAATGGTGTTAAAGTGCCAAAAACAGGTGGAAATTTGGTGAAATGGGATTAACAAAAATGATATAAACTGGCAAAAAAGGGTTAGCTTAGGCAGAAATTGGAAGAAATGGGTTAAACTGGCAAAAATGTGCATATCAAATTGTAAACTATGGCGTAAAAAGTGGTAAAAGGGGTTAATAGTGAAAATAATGGGACAACAGAGCCAACAATAGACAGAGATTGGCAAGATTTGGTGTAGAAGTGGCAAAAACAGGCAGAAAAAAGTGGTGGAAAGGGGATTAAAATTGAGAAAAATGGGTTTTAAGTGGCAAAAATGTGTTAATATTTGGCAAAATTGGTGTAAGTGGCAACAGTGTAATCTGAAAAATATATGTAGGTTTTTAAGGCACCTGGAGACTCTAACTCAGTGTCTCACAACCCCCCAATGGGGTCCTGACCCCAACGGTGAGAACCCCTGGTATAAGGGTTTTGGTTGGTCCCAGGATAGTTTCAGGCCTCAAAGTGGGCCGAAGCTCGCTGAAGCTTGGGAATGGCTGGCCGAATACTTTTGCCCATATAGAGTATATAAGGGACCATCTAAATACTGTGGTTGCATGTAAACTCCTCAATCAGTACTTTATAATTCACTTCAGCTTTACTCCTTCATTAAATCCCCTGAGGGGCTTCAAATCACGCCAACATCTCCGCCATGCTATCAAGCACTAAATACAGGCCCTGTCAAAGCTGACTGTTTCTGTTTCTGGAGCACAAAATCCTGATAGTGTAGTCAAAATTTAAAGATTGATTGAAAGTCTTACAATAGAAAGTGAAATCCCACTCACTTGATTTTATCCTGATTCAGATTTGTCATTATTGAATATGTCGACACATTTGAAAAAACTCCCGCTCCTCTGTAGGAAGAAACGATTATTCCAAAGCCACTGTGGAAACTTAGGACTGAAGACGCCTGCATCATGGGTTTTCTCCTCAGCTGGAAGTCTGCCTCGGTTCATTTTTGATTGCGTTACTTCTAAAGCGCCGTCTTTCCTCCAGGCTGCTCTACAGCTGTCACACATGACTAAAAGAAGGGGAATCTGTTAATTTAAAGAGCTTGGTTACAACAGGCTGGATTCATAAGGTGTTAAGAATGACTAAATGAATAAAACATAACCTGAAACTTTCCTAAACTGTTCTGATGTAAAATCGGCACACTTTTTCTGCCTTAAAAGAGCGTGATACTCTCACTCTGACAGCCAGGCTCAATCCCGTCGTACATATGCTTGACCTTGGGCGGGCCATGCTTTCTCTTTAGAGCTCCTTGCTCTCAGCAGCTTGTATGGTGTACATCTCAGATGTCATCTCTGACTGATGGGCAGCTCTTAGCTAAACCCCGTGGGGCTTCTCGATGCTGCTCAGGGCCTCAGAGACTCGCACAAGAGTGATGGAGAGTCAGAGGTGTGCTGATCGACCCGTCTGCATACACGCTCTCAAAACCTCCCACTGCCCCGCCCTCTATTACAGAGTGTGTGTTTGGGAGTATGAGTGTGAAAGTTAAGCCTCCACTGTGTGTACCACCCAGGCCAATCCCAGCATTTAACCCTTTTCATGCTGGACTGCTGATATTTTATAATGTCAGAACATTGAGATGTTTTCAGAAACACGCTTTCAAACTTGCAACTAGAAAAAGAGGATGTATCGTGTTACTTCTTGTTAAACCAGACTTTAAAACTCATTGTGTCTCTCTAAATCAGTGGTTTTCAACCTTTTATTTTGTCCAGCACTCCTAAGGTTAAGACAAAAAACTAAAGGCACACCACATTCAAATCGATACAATATAGACTATTTAAATAATGTTACAGTCAAGGCCGTCCATAAGAAGGAATAAAGGGAAGATCTTTCTAAGTCCCAGCTAACAGGGGGATCATGGAGGTCAGCAAAACCATGATCAAAGCCAATTAATAACCAATCTAACAATGCAAAAAAATAATAACCAGAAGAAAATTAGACAACTTAAATTAACAAGAAATAAAGCGAAGCAAGCAAGCTAGTTCTGTCAGTACCTTGAGAAGCGCCAATCAAATCCATTTACATCCTTGTCACATTCTCCTCACAAACATTCCTCCTAATGCCGCGGCTTATTTAAACTCAATAATTTCCAGTCTCTTCCTCTGCCTCCCTTGCCATGCAGCCTTTGTCAGTGCTGCTGTCGTAAGTCTGCTACCAGCGTAGAATGCAAATAGTTTCTTACCTGCTGATCGCGTGGATCGCCATGTCTCTCGCAGTCTCAGACTCAGGGAGTGAGTCCCAGCCTTAAGAGGGAGAGTTGGATTTGATTCCCAACAATCAAGCTCAAATCACTGAAGATTCTCCCGATATTGCATCTGGTCGGCAAAGCCGAAACACCCCCTGAGCGTCCCGCAGGAGACTGCCCAGCTGTCCTGTTCATCGCATCTAAAGTTCAAGAGCTTTACGCAAAAAATATTCCAGTTCCATCCAGAATGACCAACTCTTCAACTTCTTCACAAACCAAAGCTCTGACGAAAAACCCTCAGTGCACCTCTTCCACCATCAATCCAAAGAACGTCCCATCCAAAGGGAAAATGCCGGCAAAAAAGCAAGTGTCCCAGTCGGCAGTTCCGGAGCCCCCAGCCAAAAGATCCAAGCCATCCACCAGCGGTTCGTCAGTTCAAGACTCCATTCTGTCCTCTCTCCTAGAGGTGAAATCTGTGCTGAACACCATGAAAGCCAGAATCGATTCTATTTAAAACAACACAGGGCCATCCACTTCATCCTCTAACCCGGATCCAGTTGATTGATTGATCCAATCAACGTCACACCCCATAGGACACTGGGTACTGCAGTTCCGGTGCCATCGATGGGCTCGCGGTTCCTGACACCTGCAGCCGCAATCCCAGAGCTCTCCACGTTTTACCATTTTGAACAGGAACGAGGAATTTCAAACTGAATTCACCCAAATTAGAGCCAGCTCACTGGGCTTCTCTGAGAAGTCAGAAATGAATCAAGCATAACATTCAACCACTAAAACTCATTTTTCTGTTCAGGAATGCAAGTAAATAACTATAATTTGACATATTAATCAAGAAATATTAATGTGCTTTACTATTTTTTCAGTTTTTTTGTAAATCGATAAATTTGAAAATTCATGGATAACAATAATAATAATATTTTAGCATTAAAAATATCATTTGGGTTAAAGAGCTAAAGAGTACCAATGCTGTTAATTTAGGGCAGCTGTGGCATAAACCTTACTTTGGTTAGGGTTAGGGTGGTCTAATAAATTTTTTTAAGCACTGTAAATATGATTCATGTTAAAATGGAATCAATATTAATATATGATAATGATGCTGCATTAAAATTGAAATGATGATGATGCATGATAAATGAAAATATGCATGATAAATGATTCATGATAAATGGAAATAATTAATAAATTAAGGTAAATGTTTCAGTAGCGTAAGGTTTCTTGTTATTGTTTCCTGGTAGAAATGATTCATTTATGCGGGTATAAGGGGAATGGTATTATTTGAAACAATAAATGAATAATGTGCAGTTGTCTTTAAAAACCAAGTTTTTTTTTCATCCATTTCTTAGTATTAGCAGGAATTGTCACCCCGTTTAGCTTTAAGATTTATTTAAATCATACTTAATTATATGAAGTCATTACCTAAAATAATTATAGTTCACAGCTTTTTAAATTAAAATAAATAACATATGACTCAAATAAATAACTCAAATTAATAAAAATAAATAAATGTATAAAATTAACATTGGCATAAATGAATACAAGTAATTCTATTCTCATTTCGATGGGCTAAGACATTCATCTAGTGATGATTCTGCAGAACTGAGCCAGCCTGCAAAAGATTTGTGGACTGTGGAGACTTTTCAGTCGTTTTAAAAGATAGCCATCCAAGACTGTCAAAAACTCTAACTCTTGCTGAATTTAATGTTGCTTTCAGAGTATTTAGAGACACTATATGCGAAGTGCATCCACATCACAGCGAGGAGCTCGATACTTTTTTGGCAATTATATCAGATCTGGCTCTCTCCTACGGTGGCTCTCTTTTCTATGAGTATCATAAATCTTTCTCTGCAAAAGCTGCAATGTACATCCAAAAGTTTAATCAAAGAGTAGTAGCTATTGTTGATCTGGCCTTAATAAGCCGACACTTCCCTGGTCACAAGACCCTGGTATGCTCTATTTGTGGATCCTTTTCCCACACTTCCTCATTATGTCCAAGAACAGCTATGGGTGAACTATCCACCCCCAAATCTCAGTCCCTCAGAAAATGGACAGCACCCAATCAGCAAAATTACCCCTCAAGGCGACAGGTAAAACATCAACCTGGCTAAAATCCTCTCTGTATTAATTTCAATGGAGGTGTTTGTTCCTATGCTAACTGCAAATTTCTGCATGCATGCAGTTGGTGTGCAGACAGCCATCCTTGCTCTGTGTGTCCCAGGAGGCTCCGTCCTGCAAAATCGGGCAAATAAAAATGAAGCACCTCTCGACCCCAGAGAATGTTCCACGCTTTCCAAAGCCTTGTCTGTTCATCCTAATAGATGTTTTGTAAACTCCCTCATCCCTGGCTTAGTGCAAGTTTTCTTAGCAGGATTATGTTGGCTTCCAAAAGTAACTCAGTGGTAGACAAGCTCCTCAGAAAAGAAGTCAAAAAAGGTTACATGTGGGGGCTGTTGTCAAAATCCCCCTTTTCTACTTTCAGAGTAAGCCCTCTAGGTGTTGCCACCAGAAAGTACTCCTTAAAAACGTCCTATCATAGACCCCTCAGCTCCTCATAAATCACACAATCCTAGTACAAATAGTTTAATTCCTTCTGAACCTTATTTTACACATCAGTAAACAATGCAGTACAGGTGATAAAGAAGGCAGGCATCGGGAAAAATTGGAAAAATTGGTTGATGTGGAAAAATTGGTCAAAAAGTGGCCAAACAAACAAAATGGGCAAAAGTGGAAAAGGAGTTAAGGGTGATTAAAAATTGTGGCAAAACTTGGCAAAATGCAACAAAATGGTGGCAAAAATGGATTAAAAGTGTTTTTTAAGCAGCAAAACTTGTCAAAAAGTGGCAAAAATGGGTGAAAAGAGATTTTTTTTAAGTGGCAAAACTTGGCCAGAAGAAATTGAAACAACTTTAATCAAGATGAAATAAGTAGTTAGGAAAAGATATAACAAATAGGTGAAAATTTGAAAAACTTGTTGATGCAACAAAAGTGGTCAAAGAGCAGCCAAACAACGGGAAAAATAGGGAAAGGTGGAAAAAATGGGGTTAAGACTGGGCGAAAAGTGGCAAAAAGATGGCAAAACTGGGCCAGAACAAATGGAAACAACTTTAATTTAGAAGAACTGAATAATTTCAAAAAGACCCAACAAATGGGTAAAATTTTGAAAAATGGGTTGATGTAACAAAATTGGTCAAAAAGGAACCAAACAATGGCGAAAATGGGCAAAACTGAAGAAAGGGGTTCTTTCTAATCTCCTGGGACAACTGTCTCCTTAGCTTTCTGTGCTCCATGATCAGCATTGTACACGCCAACAGCACAGTGACTACTGGTCACCCTTTAGATAGCCAGACTGACTGATTAAAAGTTTGCAGACACCTGTGATGCTAATTGCCTTAGTTTAACACGCCCCTATGGTCACATTATTTTACATCTTGTATGGGGGTACCATCATTTTCATCCAGGCCAGTTTTACTAGTTTGTTTTTAGAATGGCTCTGTTGAACCGCGACTCAACATCAGTCTGTGTGATATTCTTTAGTTAATTTTCAGTACATTTTTAATCTATCATTACTTTTGCCGGTCTCAGGTTTCCGTAAGCATTGTGGGTTTTTATTTCTTTAATGGAAGTGTACCAACAATTTTGTCCATTTGTGTAAATTGAAAGTGTCAGGAAATCAAATCATTAATGTAAGTGAATGATACCATTCATATCTCATAATTAGCTATTAAAACAATAATTGTTGTTCAAAGCAAACTGAGGTCTAAAGATCATCTGGAAAGTTATGACTTCTGCAGTTTCTGCAAAGAGATAAAGGACCAGCCTGTAAATGTTTGGCTTTATTATTACACAGGCAGTTTAAATAAAGAGGATAAATGTGGCTGATACATTTGAGCTTTGTTTTGATTTGCTGAATAAATTGACTGTTTTAAGTGCACTCAACCAGGCTAATTGAACTCTGAAATGATACTGGGATCAATAAGCTGCCTGAAGACTGATTATCATTTCTATAATAGAACAGTGAGATTAGTTTGATCATTTGGCTTTCATGGCGGCTCTTTGCTGGTCTGAGCAGTGCTTTTAAAAGGTATCTGTGATGTATTCAAACAGATCATTTAGACATCAGTAACAGAGGCATTTCACAGGTTGGCATTACTTTGTGTGTAGACGTAGCCCAGTTTGCTCTTAAGTCTCTGGACTCATCAGGAACCCACACCAGGATCTCGATTGTCTCAACCTGCAGGTGGATCACAGACTTCCTGTCTGACAGGAAGCAGCAAGTGAAGCTGGTTAAACATGTCAGCAAAACCACCAGCACCGGCTCCCTCCAAGGCTTCATTCTTCCTCCTCTGCTTTTCTCCCAGTACACCAACAGCTGCACCTCCAGTCACCAGTCCATCAAGCTCTTGAGGTCACGGACAACATGACCCTCATCGGATTCAACTCCAGTGAGGACGAGTCCACCTACATGTGGGAGGTGGACCATCTGGTGACCTGGTTTCGTCAGAACAACCTGGAGCTCAACGCTCTGAAGACAGTGGAGATGGTTGTAGATTGACACCATAACTCTCTGATACATCCCAGTTTCCATAGTGGACTCTTTCCACTTCCTGGGGACCCTCATCACCCAGGACTTCAAGGGAGAGCACAACATCAGCTAGATCATCAAGAAATCCCAACAGAAGATGTACTTCCTGTTGAGGAAGTTCAACCGGCCAAAAACGATGATGGTGCACTTCTACACCGCCATCATCAAGACCATGCTTACTTCAGCGATTCCAGTCTGGTACATTGCAGAGAGGGTGATTGGCTGCAACCTACCATCTCTTCATGACCTGTACACCTCCAGGACTCTGTGGCATGCAGGTAGCATTACAATCCCACTCGCCTCGAACACCAACTTTTTGAGGCCTCAAGGAAGGAGGTTAGGGTCAATCCGGACCAAAACCTCCTGCCGCAATAACAGTTTCTTCCCCTCTGCTGTCGGCAATATGACCTCCAGCCCTCCCCCCATGGACTCTCATGGAACCCCAGAATCAGTAGACATAAACGTTGCTTGGCAAGTCAGGTCTGCAGGTCTTTAGATGTTGATCTGGTTTCTTCTGTGACCTCCAGGATGAGTTGTCCTTGCACTCTGGTAGGACTTTTGTTAGGTCAGCCATTCCTGGGAAGGTTCACAGCTGTTCCAAGTTTTTCCCATTTGTGGATAATGGCTCTCACCCTGGTTAACTGGAGCCCCAAAGCCTTAGACATGGCTTTGGGACTCTTTCCGATAAAAGATGTCAATAAGGGGCACTTTTAATTCACTACATGGGGTGATCTTAATCTGATCTACATGCCCACACTCTGGCTTCTTAGAAAGGGCTATGCTGACAGTCAATCCCTTAACAATCACTTAAAAGTAGGCTGACTTGACTCAACAGGTTATCTGAGGATGCAGCAGCCTGGACTGAGGTAAACTATGTAAAACAGCCTCCATGTTGATTGACACTTTTAATTTCCAACCTTAATTCCTTCTGGTGCGGTGACAGCGCTAACCAGATCTTTATTTCTCTAAATCTTTATTGTCCATAAATGATCATAGAAGCTTGTTTCTGAGGTTATTTCAGTCTGGAACAACAGCGTGATAGAGGCTAAGACAGAGAAAGAGTGAGGAGACGAGTTAAGTGAATCTAGGTGTAAATTAATCATAGGCCCTCAAGCTACCGTCTGCCTTGGCTCCCGTCGCTCAGCTTGGTCTGATTGGCTCTGACAGGTGCTGTTGGCAAGTCGACTGCCATGCAGGTGTTGCCAAATGTGAGATGAAACAAGCTGGTAGAGATCTTCATTAGCAGAGGTTCTCTCCCTGTAGGAGCTCTGTATAAAGAGCCAATTATGATGATGGACTAATGGAGCCACTTAGAGTTTTTCCTCATTCAAGATCAAGGCCCAGAGCGAGGAGCGTCCTATTAGAGAGTGACTGCAGCCATGTTATCTCCACAGGCTGATGAACAGATAATTCATATTCGCACAGGAAACATTTGTCTCTTACTTATTTAATTTACAAGTCTTTCAAAGATGCCTCTTACCTGATAACAAATACCTGGACCAAATTAGACTGTATTTACTGTACTATGCTGTGTTTGTTATTCTGTCCAAATATTATGATGAATATTACGATAGCTTGATAAAGTGTGTGTGCTTGTTCTCACTGACCTGACACTCCAGATAGACTATATTATACATCTACGGTAGATATTTCACAGAACCTTTCAAATGAAGACCCCAGAGGGGGATTGGACCAACGATCTGTCTGTCAAATTCATTACAGGCCAATAACAGCAACAAAATGTATGATGAAGTAGGCCTGCACTGCTGCAGAGGAGTAAACTACCTAGCCATGATTCTTCAGTCTTAGTGGAGCCAGTTGGTAATTATTATTATAATTATCATTATATATAAATTATAATGTAATTATTATAAATTAACCATTTAAGACCAATGTTGGATACATCAAGAAGAGACACAGGTTACAAAATGTTCAATAACTTTTATGTGTCTGAAGTGATTGTAGTATAAAGACACCTGTGTCTGGAAGGTCCAGTCACTGGTTGATTAGTATCCCTGGCTACCATTACACCATGAAGGCAAAAGAACACCCCGAGATACTCAGAGAAAAGCTTGTTGAAAAGTATAAGTCAGGTGATGGATACAAACAACTATTACCCTGGTTCTTCATCACCACTCAAAGCTTTATGGGAGAATGGCAAAGAGAAAGTCACTGTTGGAGAAAACTCAGATTGAACCTGGACTAGGGTTCATCAGAAGGCATGTAGTAGACTCTATGGTCAAGTGGAAGAAAAATGTGCTTGTTGGCCATTGGACAAGATGGTTTGGCGGACACCAAACACTGCATAGCCTATCATCATTCCCACTGTGAAGCACGGTGGCAGCAGCATCATGCTTTTGGGATGCTCCTCAGCAGTTGGCCCTAGAAGGCTTGTAAAGGTAGAGGGTAAAATGAATGTGGCAAAACATAGGAAACTCCTGGAGGAAAATGTTATTTAGTCTGCAAGAGAACTATGGCTTGGGAGTGGATTTATTTTCCAGTAAGACAATGACTCAAAGCATACAGTGAAAGCTGCACAGAAATGGTTTAAATAAAACAAGGTGAATGTTCAGGAGTGGCTGAGCCAAAGCCCAATAGAGAATTTGTGGCTAAACCACAGACTGAAAAAATAATTGGACAAAGCCTGTATGGCGTCAGTTGTTTTCTTACTATAGGCAGACTCAAACAGTCTTTGAAGCCAATCAGTGGCGGCTTCCATATTGAAATTGTTGTCTTAACTGACGACAGCAGGAAAGAGCCCACCCATTGAGCTGACTACCTGTCAGCTAAGCTAGCACTAAAGCTAGCCTTCTGGCTGACAGATAGGTAGTGTCTTCCTGTCAAGCTATCTGTCAGTCAAATGAGATGCGCCAATCAGTGCATCGTTGAGGTTTTTCCTAAATATAATTGAAACAACTGTAGCACAACACTCCCCAGTGTGCTCATGAAGACATTAGCTAATGAGACATATTTTGTTTTTTCAACCAGGCTGTAAACTAGTTTCATTCTAGGGTAAAAAAAAACGGCTTTTTAACATGTGTTGTGCACGTGACGTCCGGTGATTTTGCAGCCGGCCTCAAGTGGACACTCGCTATATAGCAATTTTTTGCAATTCCACATTGGCTTTATTTCAGGAGGTTGCCTCTTGGGCTGGATTTGAAAAAAAGCCTGTTTTTACCTGATCGTTGTGCAATCTGACAGAGCTTGATCAGTTCTGAGAATGGAGTAAAATTTCATTGACATCACTGCTTTCTTTAGATGCATGGTTATGATTAGAAATGCACCAACTATAAATTTTAGGGCCTATATTGATTCTCTTTAACCACTTCTTTTGTTGGGATGGAACTATACCAACATTTCCTTTTGTGTTTCACCTTGAAAAAAAGCCAGACTTCTTCTGCCCAGTGAAAAATCTTTCTTTGATTTAGCAGTTAGTTATAGCAGATGCTTTGACCTAATCAAACGTGCCCTGCAATCCTGGTCCACTTGTATCCCAGCAGGCTTTGTGCTGCACTCATTTTCAAAAGCATCAGGTAGCGTGCATGTATTAAAAGTGTGTCATAACACATAATTTTACAGCAAATTAAATATCAAGTTAATCATAACCTCTTCTTCTATGACTTCTATGAAATCAAACTTCTCTTGGCACCCAGTCATAAAAGCAGTTTAGAGAAACTTCATAATCTATTTTATCTTTGGAGCATAAAGGCTACTTTCCCCTCTGCTGTACTGTCTACACTCTGGAGCTGAGATTATTCTTCCAGTGGCAGCAGCAGAAATCACAGCACCTGTCTATGAATTCAAAGCATGAACACTTTGGAAGAGTTCTCCCTGAAAAGTGAGCGTGCTGTTGCTAAAAAAATTAGAGGAACAAAGCACCTGCCAGAGGTTGTTGTGATGGCTCTGAGTAGCCAGATGATAGGGACATGTATTTTTAAAGACGAGTACAAAGAGTCAGAAACAAAGGAGAGGAAGGCAGGAGGACTGAAACCAGGGAGAACCCTGCACACAGGCAGACAGACCTGGAGGCTTTACTCCCTGAGATGGGCAGAGGGGAGCCTAAGGGTCTCTCAGTGGGCAAAGTTACACTTATTGATTGAGATGAGAGAGCAGAGACGGAGGATTCAGGATGGAGAGAGGAGGAAGAGAGACAGGGCTCTGGGAGGATGATCACACTCTCATTCATTGCGTGACTCGGGCATCAAGGGAAGAAACTGGGAGTGTTTCAGTTTTACAGCAGCAGTGATTCTGCTCCACACGTTAGCCTGCCTCACTGTTAAAGTGAGGGAGGATAATGGATAACAGTGAGTCAGTCCCAAGATCTCCTTTAACAGAAGATCCAAGGGACTGCACGCAAATTACAGAAGATAAAAACTGATGAGTAAGAACCTGACAGGAACCAGGCTCTCCCAGAAGACCTAAGTGTTTTAAAAAACTAGTTTATATGCTGTCATCAGTGCACATCATTTCATTATTTAAAAATCAGCAACTAAACAAAATGGTTCCTCAGAAACTAGACCCCTCAAACATGCCATTTCAGTAGAGTTATAATGTAAAAAGTGTTAAAATGAAGGAGAACCACTTTTCTCCCTATCAGAATTTTCTGGCCCTGCTGTTGCTGGGCAGAAAATGTGTTGTACCGATGTAGGTACCAGATGTGTCCTCCTTCCAAGTTAGCTTCATAGAAAGCTAACAGATTCGCTGTCCCACCGCGTAAGCTTCCAGCCAGTAAAAATGCAATACGTCATCCAGCCAATCACGTGTTACATCATCAGAAGACACAGGCACTTCTCTCCTGACAAAGACGACATGTCACAGGGATGGTCTGCAAAAGAAGGCTCATGAGATCGACGGTCTGCAGTGAGACTGTCACGCACAAAACAGAAAGAGCCAGGTCAAAACCAGGAAATATTTTTAATGAGCCTTGGGTTGGTGTCATGATACTGTAACACATTTACCCTTTTTTCTCCAGCTCAGGTCATTTGTCTATTATTATCAACTTTATCATAATAATTTATTTTTTAAAAAAGTTATTATATTTAAAAAAAATAATTTTGCAATATTAGAATTATTATGATTAAGATTTCTGTTATTATTATTATTTATTATTATTATTATTATTGTTGTTGTTGTTGTTGTTGTTAAATTTATTATGAATATAATTATTATTAAAATCATGTACTTTATTATTATTATTATTATTATTATTATTATTATTATTATTATTATCAATATTAATATATTGTTTTCTTATAATTTCTAACATAATTGTTGTTGACATATTTGACTAAGTATTATGATTGTAATTATTAACATAATTATTATTAACATTAATAACATAATTGTAAATAACATAATTGAATCTCTTATTATTTATCTTACTTTGTTTTATTATTATAAACATAATTATTGTTAACACTAAGTTATTATAAATTTTATTATTTCTAATATTAACATGATCATCTTTCAGTTTGTTTTCAACATAACTATTTTCAACATAATTAACTTTATTATTATTATTGTTATTTATAACATAATTATTATTCCTTTTTTATTTACATAACTTTTTATGTTATTATTATTTGCATATTTTTTATAATTATTGTTATTTGTATTATTTTTAGTTTTAGTTTTATTACTTGTATTATCATTATTTTTTGTAATCATAAAGTTTTGCGATTAAATTGTGAAAACAGCACAGACATTCAGTAATAGTTCAAAGTAGGCGCCACTTTGATCACTGGTAAATTGTTGTTAAATAAAGTGTTCAGCGCATAAAACAGCATAAAAGTAGCACTTTTATCAAAAAACCCTGGGGAGAAACCTCCAGACCCCTGATAGAGGTCTGGGTTACAATGTTACAATGTCATTTAGCAGACACTTTTCTCCAAAGCGACGTACATTTGAGAGCAAGAACAACACAAGCAATGATCTAGACAAGAAGAAACAACATCAGTAAGTGCCATCAAGTGCTTCAGGTCCAATTGGACGTAAGTGCTGCCATGTAGAGTTTAAGGCAGAGTACCTAAAATATACGTTGTTTGTGGAGTTTTTTTTTTTGTTTTGTTTTGTTTTGTTTTGTTTTGTTTGTTTTTTTTTTTGTTTTTTTTTTGTTATTAGACAGCAACAATGAATCAAGGAAAATGTGGGATCACTAATCGCCATTCATTAGACTTAACAACAACTATTTACCAAGTACCAAGTGCTGGATCATTCCCAAAGAGCTGGGCAAAGAAATCCCAGAAGTAGAGCAGGACAGTGCGAGCTAATTATAGTTGGGAAACTCATTCAACCACTGGGGGCAGCAGTGGAGAATAGTCTGGCTGAGACTCAATCTACTACTGGGGACAACAGTAGAAAATTGCCTAGCTAAGTGCAAAGTGTTCTCTGAAGAGCTGGGTCTTTAGCCTTCTCTTGAAAGTAGACAGAGAGTCTGTAGATCGAATGGAGTTGGGTAATTCATTCCACCATTTAGGGACAACAGAGGAGAAGAGTCGAGCTAGTGACTTAGGAGCATGATGTGCTGGAAGTACCAGGCGCCTTTCGCTGGCTGAGCGTAGTGGGCGAGAAGGGGTGTAGACCTGGATGAGGGACTCCAGGTAAACAGGAGCAGTTTTAGTTACTGCTTTGTAAGCAATGATTAGAGTTTTGAATTTAATGCGAGCTGCAACTGGAAGCCAGTGTAGAGAGATTAAAAGAGGCGTGACATGAGCTCTCTTGGGTTGGTTGAAGACCAGACGTGCTGCTGCGTTCTGGATCAACTGCAGAGGTATAACTGTGCATGCAGGTAGGCCTGCCAGTAATGAGTTACAGTAGTCAATACGTGATATTATAAAAGCCTGTACTAGGAGTTGTGTAGCATGCTCTGTCAAGTAGGGTCTGATCCTCTTGATGTTGTAGAGGGCGAAACGGCAGGACCGAGCAATCGAGGCCACATGGAGCTTGAAGGTTAGCTGGTCATCAATCATGACACCCAGATTCCGGGCTGACTTAGTGGGCAAGAGATTATTTGATCCAAGCTGGATACTGATCTGCGGTTCCATAGTGGGACTGGCTGGGATGATAATGAGCTCCGTTGGGTTGTGCCCTAATTAACCCAGTGATTAGGTCCTCCTATCCTTGCACACTGTAAAGTTGAAATCATGAAATCAGGTCAGTCAAATGGGGGTGTGTGGGGTGGTGGGGGGCACCAAATCATTATTTTGCCTAAGGAGTCAAAACAGCTAAGGCCGGCTCTATCTATGCTACAGCATAGCTTCAATCAGAAGTATAATTAAGGGTTAATATGTTTGAATCTTTACTGTTGATTTGGATGTATACTGACCTCTCAGCCTGCCCCTCCCTGCAGTCATCTTTTAAAGTCAGAGGATATAAAAATCACTCTAAATATCAATAACTAATGTTTTTATAAATCTTACATTGCCAGCTCTATCCCTGTACAGTAATTGTTCAACGGTCCCTAAGCTCAGCCTGAGAGACGCCCGCAGCTCTGACTGTCACAGGAGACTCAGGAGGTGTTTCGGACGACTAATACTCCCCAGCTGCTCAGTTGTTCGCTGTCAACGAGGTGACATCGCTGATGAGGAAGTGTGTGCTGGAACAAAAATCACCCCCTGGTGACGAGACGCTCTTCCCTGGTATTTTAGGTGAAACTGCAGAGCTCTGCAGACGCAGGTGAGGAGTCCATATGAAGCAGGGACACTGAAACACCGAGGGACCCCTTTACTCAGACAGTGAATCCTGAGAATTATGCTTAGGTCAATAGAAAGATTGGGTTAAATATTTATAAACTAATTCAGTCACTGACCAGATAAAAGAAAGGCTTCCAGGTTATTATATGGAGGGAAGCATCAAATATATTCTCCTGGCATCCTGCAGGCAATAAAGCAGAGCTTGTTGTATCGACAGATAAAGTCAATAACAATATATGAACAATATAATCTCCTCTTTTCATTTGAATTTTCATTACAAACCTAGACTTTAGCATCAAACAATATTAAATTATTCACTGTGATTACAAATTCAGTGTACTGGAGTTGCACAAGCCTGCATAAATCAGTTTGGCTTAAACTTCTATTGCAGACAAATGATCCAAGGATGGCTTTGGTGCTTTCTTTTTAATCTGGCTGGTAATTATCTTAAGCCGCGAATAAAGACATTAAAAAATCTAAACAAATGTAGTCAAATATTCAGTTTAAAAACAGGATTACATTCATAAAGATCCATGGACTGGTGTAGTATAATCTCAGATGAGTCGGCTGTTTTTGCTGTAATACTGTTTCTTTTATTTACGTTTCTTTATAGCAAGGTGGCTGCAAGGCCCTGACCTTCAGATTGATTCCTCATATGATCAGCGTAGTTCTGAGTATCTGTACTGCTAGATACACTATATTGCCAAAAGTATTCACTCACCCATCCAAATAATTGAAATCAGGTGTTCCAGTCTCTTCCACGGCCACAGGTGTATAAAATCAAGCACCTAGGCATGCAGACTGTTTCTATAAACATTTGTGAAAGAATGGGTCGCTCTGAGGAGCTCAGTGAATTCCAGCGTGGTACTGTGATAGGATGCTACCTGTGCAACAAGACCAGCGGTGAAATTTCCTCGCTTCTAAATATTCCACAGTCAACTGTCAGTGGTATTATAACAACGTGGAAGCGATTGGGAACAACAGCAACTCAGCCACAAAGTGGTAGGCCATGTAAATTGATGGAGCAGGGTTAGCGGATGCTGAGGCGCATAGTGTGCAGAGGTCACCAACTTTCTGCAGAGTCAATCACTACAGACCTCCAAACTTCATGTGGCCTTCAGATTAGCTCTAGAACAGTGTGTAGAGAGCTGAATGGGTTTCCAAGGTCGAGTAGCTTCATCCAAGCCATACATCACTGAGTGTAATGCAACGCATCTATTGCAGTGGTGTAAAGCACGCCGCCACTGGACTCTAGAGCAGTGGAGACGCGTTCTCTGGAGTGATGAATCGCGCTTCCCCATCTGGCAATCTGAAGGACAAGTCTGGGTTTGGCGGTTGCCAGGAGAATGATACTTGTCTGACTGCATTGTGCCAAGTGTTAAGTTTGGTGGAGGGGGGATTATGGTGTGGGCTTGTTTTTCAGGAGCTGGGCTTGGCCCCTTAGTTCCAGTGAAAGGAACTCTGAATGCTTCAGCATACCAAGAGCTTTTGGACAATTCCATGCTCCCAACTTTGTGGGAACAGTTTGGGGATGGCCCCTTCCTGTTCCAACATGACTGTGCACCAGTGGACAAAGCAAGGTCCATAAAGACATGGATGAGAGAGTTTGGTGTGGATGAACTTGACTGGCCAGCACAGAGTCCTGACCTTCTTAGTGGCAAGCCCTTCCTGAACCACATGCAATGTTAGCGTCTCACCTGGGCTAAGGAGAAAAAGATCCAGACTGTTGCTCAGTGGTCCAAGGTCCTGTTTTCACATGAAAGTACATTTTGGATTTCATGTTGAAATCAAAGTCCCACAGTTTGGAGGAAGATCAGAGAGGCCCAGAATCTGAGATGCATGAAGTCCAGTGTTTTTGGTTCCCACAGATGGTTTGGGGTGCCATGTCATCTGCTGCTGTTGGTCCACTGGTCTTTATCAAGTCCCGAGTCAATGCTGTCTGCTATCTACCAGGAAATTTAGAGCCATGCTTCCATCTGCTGAGAAGCTTTATGAAGACACTGATTTCCTTTTCCAACAGGACTTGGCACCTGGTCACAGTGAAGCCAGAACTCCCAGAAACTGGTTTACTGACCGTGATTTTACTGTGCTTGACTGGCCTACCAACTGGCCTAACCTGAACCCCATAGAGAATCTCAAAAGAAATGACAAGATAAGAATGAGACTCAACTATGCAGACAAGGGGAGCAACCTGGGCTTCAGTGCCACAGACTGACCGCCTCCATGCCACATTGCATAATTAGAGTAAATTGTACAAAAGGAGCTTCAACCAATTACTGAGTGCATAAATAAGCATTATTTTTCAGAAGATAATAAATCCCTGTTTCTGGCTGTAATCATCAAGATTAAACCAAAAATAAAGTCTTGAAATGTTTCCCTTTGTATGAGGTGAATCTAGAATATATTTAGAGGTTTAACTTTTAACTTTTGAAATAAATCACATCAAAAAGATTTTTCATGATATTCTAATTTTTCTTCAGATGCGCTGTACAAACGGCATCCTGTATTTTAGCATTTGGCAAATGAGCAGGTGTCTGACAGCTCTGGAGTGAACGCGGCTCTGTTAGCAGGCTCCCCAGTTACAACTGTGACAAGCCAAAATGAGAGTGTCACAGAAAAGCAGCCCATGTGAAGCCACACGGAAAAAAGGAACCATTTCAGCCTTTTAGTGGCAGTCAGATCTCCACCCAGCATGGCCCTCTGCTATTGTCCCTCCATGACAGTATGTTAAAACAGAATAATTAAGTCTAATTTCCCTGCAATTTACCTTTAGGGAGTAAGAGAAGACAATGAAGCGGGGGCACTGCAGCCCTCCCAGCTTGTTTGTTGCACTGACGATGTTGAGCATGTCTAATGGTCTCCTCTCTGCTATATGCATATATTTATTCTGCACAACTAGCCCTAATCTTTTTCTGAGCAAATTGTTGTCCTATCTTGGAGATTCAGCTCGGCGTTATTATAAGTTAATATTGGATGCTACTGAAGCAACTCCAGCTGCTTTGATAGTGCCAGTAGAAGTAATTGGTGCAGAGCGAGGAGAGGGGAAAGTTTCATTTTAGTTGGAGGGAGAAAAATGTTTTCAGACATCAAGCTTATGTTTTCATGCAGTCTAATAAAACCTCCACAGCTGGCTTGTTTAGTTATAATGTGATGTTCTGGACAAAGGTTTTCCCACATTAACGTGACTTTTGCAATACCGCTCAGAAGAAGAACACTGTCCATGTTTCATCACGACCTTTCATGTATCTCACTTTGCAGGTTTTAATGAAAATGCAGAAATAAGCTTAGCCTTTCCTGGTCAAATCCAAACTCTTAAGCCCTTCAGACGGCCGTAACATTATCTAATCATTCTCACTGCCTCACCTTGACATTTTCATGTGATGGCACTTCCTGCTGTTAATTCAGAGCAAGCATCTTAGCCCAGCGGGAGTCTTGAAACCAGGATCTGACATGTCGGAGGTTCATCATCCTCCCACTCCAAAGGAGAAGGTAATAATTAACAGGTATACAGAGTGTAAAGAGAGAGAAGGGATTTAAGGGACCAGCAGGACCTCGGTGATCTTATTTCAAAGGTATTTTTCTCCCTTTTACATGCCCAGAATAAATACATTTACTTAAATAATTCTATTATTTAATGGTGCTATTTTCCCCCATCCAGCTTTACTTTGATGGCATCAAATTATGACAATATTTTAAGGTGGAAATGGGATTATTCCTAACATAAAAAAGGAAAACAAACAATTTTGAGGATCCTCAACACTGGAACAGCCCTCTGATGGCAGTCGATGATGTGGTATCCTTCAAAAACTGCCATTCCAGGATCCTAGGGGGCTGGAGCCGACCCCAGCTGTCATTGGGCGAGAGGTGGGGCACACCTTGGACTGGTCGCCAATCAATCACAGGATTGACATATAGAGACAGACAACCAGGCACGCTCACATTCACACCTACGACCAATTTTAGAGTCACCAATTAACCTAACGAGCATGTTTTTGGTGGTGGGAGGAAGCCGGAGTACCTGGAGAGAACCCATGCATGCAAAGGGAGAACATGTAAAGGTCCTGACCAGGATGCGAACCAAGAACCTTCTTGCTCTGAGGCAACAACGCTAACCTCTATAGTGCTGTGCAGCCCTTCAGTCCTGTGTTATTATTATTTTTTTATAATGACCCTAATACACCACTGTAATAATAGATAGTTTATACAAACATTTTTTATCAATAAAAAGTGTATGTTGGTCCATTATGTTGAGATTTTGTCAATAAACACTACTATTGATATTTTATATTTACAGGAGGGTCTTTGAGGGCTTTGCTTCCTTCGATATGAATGTGGGATTTTCTCCTTTATAGGTCACGATAAATAGTACTCCTAATCTGTTTTTAAGAAGTAATTAACTACTTTCACCTATAAGCATCAAATACAGAATAAATGTTAAAAACAAACCCCAAAGAAAAGGAAAACATTTGAACGTTTTAGTAAAAAAGCATGTTTCCCTTTGTTCCATACTGTTTTCATGGCTGTTGGGCTGACTTTCAACCTGCAAATCTACAGGGTTAAAACTCTCACACCTCCTGCAGAGAGAGACACCATGTGAGGATGAATGAGGAGGGGATTTAGACAGGACATTAGACCCTGTCAGGATCTTTGGTTTCTGGCCCAGATCAGAGAGACTCTTGGCTGTTTGAAGTTGAAGGATCATGCTGAGGAGGATTTGGATTTGAACAATTGAAAAGCACATTTTCCCATCCAGTACAGTGTCTAAAACTGCTGAAAACCCTTCTGCTTTCCAGGCATTTTTTTTTCCTTTGCAGCAGAACCATGTTAGATCGACAGGCTGCAACTAAAAACAACTTCTTGATGATTTCCTGTGACTCTAATTTCAGTTTCATCCTGTTGTTTGTAGTCGTTAGCATCTTATTAGGTTATCAGACAGAAACTTAGACTGTCTGGTCTCCCGTGAAGTGAAGTTTCTTTTTCTCTTCGTCATCTCGGTTAGACATGATGCAGTTTGAACCATTTTTCCATATTTTCATGTCACTGAGCTTATTTGTGTTTCTGTAAAAAGTATGCGTGACTTTAGGGTCGTTTTCCTTATTGCAATCCTTTAATATGACGGCAGAAAGACGTCCTTTGATTTGTCTTTGTGTGAGCTGTCTAAATACACAAAATGAAAATTGTGAGCTTTTCCAAACACACATGCAGTCAGTTGTACAATATATGCCTACATTACATATAAACAACAGCACTTAGCTTTACATTAGCACTGTTAACTTGAAGATAGCTCGTGAGCACATTAGCTGCTACCACAACTTAGCAGCTTTCAACAGCCAAACAACATCCTTTGCTGAATTTCCTTGAATTCTTTTCTCTTCTATCTCTCTTCCAATCCAAAAACACCCAACAAATTGTCCAAACAAATGTGTGTCCCGTTAACAAGACACCATCGTAAGACTCCACATTACAACTGAAGATTGAGTCAAAGTTCGCATTCAAACCAGAGCTTTTCAGTTCACTTAAAAATGAGGGTCTTGGTTAGGTTCCAAACAAAACTTGAATTGGTTTGTCTGCAGTGCCAAAGCACAGTGCAACAACTTGTGAACCGAATGCAGGAAGAACCATGAAGCGTAATGAATTACAGATATAATATTCCAATGATAGTCCTCATAAACTGATGATCTCAACTGTAACCTCTGCTAAAAGTAAAATCCTTCCATTGTGATTTATTTGGAGTAGTCTGAAAGTAAAACAAAAGCATCCACTATTAGTGTTGAGTACTGTCCTCCTCGCATCCATGGCTGCTGCTGATTAACCAGGACTCCCTGAGCATGAACACCAAGCTACAGGGAAGTGAGATGGTTCACTCGCCATTGGCTCTATTAATCCATGCCTTTCTGTATGACAGACCAATGCATATTTGTCATAGGTAGATTTCCCCACTCATCGAGGTCCACTACAATTCTCTGCTCGGCTCAGGCCTGTCCTTGTCAGCTATCTACAGTTCCCATTGTTTTGGCTTCCATTCCAACTGCAGTGATGAAATCAGTGATGGAATCTTTCCATACTACTGATTTCCTGGCATAGTTTCCAGTATCTCTTAATTCCCATGTGATAGGCTTTGTTTGATGTCATCCATGTTGACCATATACACATTCACCACCTATATTAGCCATGTGCTGTATTACATATGGACATAAGCAGCCCCAGCACCATGCAGGAAGTCTGTAATTAGCAGTTTATATTAACTAGAAACTATCAACTTAAAACTCTGCATTGTAAATGAAATTGAGCCTTTCAGCTAATGTCCAATGTTAGTCCTAATAAACTGATGATCTCAACTGTAACCTCCACTTTGGAGTCATCTTGAAGAAAGACAAAACCATCCAATTTGGATAGTTCAGTACAGTCCTCCTCTTATTGATGGCTTTTCCCACATTGCTGCTGATTAGCCAGGACGTCCTGAGCATGAACGCCCAGCTATGGAGAAGTGAAATAGTGCTCTCACCATCAGCCCTCATGATCCATGCCATTTTGCATGAAGAACTAATGAGAATTGGTCATAGGTAAGTTTACCCACTCATCGAAAACCACCACAATTTTCTACTCACTCCAGGCCCATCCTAGTCAACTGTGTAAAGTTCCCTTTGTTTTGGTTTCTTTATTACCTCCATTAATGACTGACTGATAGGCTTTGGCTGACTTTATCCACAATGATCACATCAATAATCACAGACTAAAGTGAATTAAAATTAAATTATCTACAAACGTTAAAAACCCTGCATTACAACTGAAAATTGAGTCTCACCTTCAATTGTCTGATATTAATGTGACAATTAGATGAGACTGATGATCTCAAATGTAACCTCTGCTTAAACAGTAAAACCTGACTATCATGGTTTCTTTGGAGAAGTCCTGAAGAAAGGAAAAAGCAGATAGTTCAATACAGTCCTCTTCTCATCGATGGCTCTTCCCACATTACTGCTGCTGCTGATTGGCCAGGATGTCCCAAGCATGGACACCCAGCTTTGGGAATGTAAGATGTTGAGCTCGCCGTCAGCCATAACAATCCACGCCTGCATGACAAGATTCTGTGCTGAATACAGTTCCGCTTCATATGAGAACTGGTATTACCCACTCATCAAAGTCCACTAGAAATCTGCAAGGCCAAGGCCAGGGATAGGATTTGTTGATCCACGCTGATCACATGAAGATTTATCACCTAAAAATAGCCATGTGTTGTGTTCGGTGGAAAAACAACCCCGTACAGTACCAAATAGTAAGTAGTAAAATTACATCCTGTGTGCTCCAGGTTTATTTACTTCATCATTAACTTTTAGCCTTTATGATGTTTGCTCTATTTCCAATAAACCTTGATGTTCAACAGCACTTACCTTTTTCCGTGTTTGCACTCAAACTGATCCTAGAAAGTGAGTTTAATATATGCAGCCTGTCCTCTTCTTGTGCTGCAGAAAGTCAAACAGAGCGCCTAAAGAAGAGAGTGTTGAAAAAGAGGTATTTAATAAAGACAACAAGCACTGGGGTAATCCATCACATTACAGGAGCGCCGCTGCTCTGCTCGGTTGTGACAGTCTGGTTCACGTGTGGCTGCTGGCTCCATGAATATTTAACATAAACGTTTTCAGCCATGTCTCTGAGTGCACACACAGCTTTTAAGCTTGGTGACCAACTGAAGGACAGGCCGGTGTTAGCAGCAAACGTCTTTTTAATGATTGAAGAGGTGGTGGAGTGTAGAAAACTTCTCCGCTTCCCTGTGAGGATGAATCAGAGGAAAAACATGTTCTGGCTTGCAACTTGCTATTAAGCAATTGAATGAATCAGTTTGGGATCAATAATAGATGTCAGCAAGCAGAGAGGGTGTGGAGTGATGTCAGCGAGCTAAAATGGTGAGGGAAATCTTTATAGTTCAAGTGGTGAAGGATATTAAATGCTCAAAAAGCACCAAACCATTACATGAACTAAAACTTTTATTTCTAAACTTTTTATTTTTTTACATAAACAGAGAACAGTATAAAAACAGCCTTTTTAACATCTTCACGTTTTCCTCTCATTATTCAAATTTCACAGCTGAAGTCTTCCCAGCAGTAGACCGTCAGGCTTTCCAAGGAACACATGTTTCCTGCCAAGTGGCTTCAGTCCTGTAAATAAAACATGGATGTGACTTCCTGTCTCTGCTGCATGCTGTGCTGTGCAGACAAACATGATGTCAGCCATAGCGCGCAGCATGAGTCGCTTTAAATGTACAGATTTTTAACACATTTTCTGGGGGGGAAATGTTTAGTGTGAATCTGAGAAACAAGAGAGGATAAAAGGTCTGCACTGAGTAAAAGTCTCTTCTTGGAAGGCTTTCCCTGGGATTTTGGAGTGTTTCTGAAGGGGATTTGTGCCCATTCATTCTGTAGAGCCTTGAGAAAGTCGGGCACCGATGTTGGATGAGAAGGCCTGGCTCACAGGCTCCGCTCCAGTTCATCTCATAGGTGCGATGGGGTTGAGGTCAGGGCTCTGTGCGGGCCTACCAAGTTCTTCCACCCTGAACTCATCAAACTGTGTCTGTATAGTCCTTGCTATCTGCACTGAGGTACAGTCATGTTGGAAAAGAAAAGGGCCTTGCCTGCTCCACAGTCCAGCATCAGTGTGCTTCACACCTCTCCATCCAACACTTGGCATTAGACTTGGTGATGTGAGGCTTGCATGTAGCTGTTTGGCCATGGAAACCCATTCATGAAGCTCCCACCACACAGTTTTTGTACTTACATCAATGCCAGTGGAAGTTCAGAACTCTTCAGCTATGGAATCAGGAGAGTGTTGGCGACATTTGCACACCATGCACCTTAGTAGTTGTTGCAACTTTCCTTGTGTTTCTACATGGTCTTCTGCTTCATGACTGAGTTGCTGTTGTTCCTAAATGCTTCAGTTTTCTAATGATATCACTGACATGTGACAACGAAATATCTGTCAGGGATGAATTTTCATGAACTTTCTTTAGCAAAAGTGGCATCCGTCACAGTGTAACGTGAGCGTTATACTGTATATATGGTGAAGGGATCACTGTAAGTATGAAGAACAGCAGGATGGAGTCGGATAACTTTCTCAGCATTCCTTTTAAATGGCAGCCACTTTTCCTCTGCTCTACAGAATTCCCCACTTCCTGGTTACTTGTCACACGTCATGCAGTTGACAAATCAGAGATCAGGACAACTAAACTCAGAGTAAACATGATAGAAACTCCAGAGGAAGATTCAGCATACTCTAGTAATTCTTGGTAGCTGCTGTTGAAAATATTTTAACATGTAAACCTAGGAATGCCAACATTGTTACATAAAATATGCAAATAGTTTACAGTGTAGATGTTAACTTATCATTTCTTGTTATACTTAAACACAAAACATATATAAACTTAAATACAGGGGGTTACTTCACTGTTGGAGGCCCAGACCAAATCAGACCTCCAAAGCTCCCCATTTGACCCCCAAAGATGACTTAGTTAAAAAAAAAATGTGGGGAGGAAAAAAATACGTTGTGGTTTTAGGGTCTTTTGTCTTTAAATCCCTACTGTTATCAAAATTGATCAAGACTGCAGTGTTTTTTTTACTGGAATAACTAAATGTATCATCTGATTTTTACAGAAATTCACCTCTCAGCTAGAAGTAAATATGATGTATGATCAGTCCAGTCTTGATTAAATCTGTAATATTCTTTGCCAACTTCAGCCTTTAGGAGATTGAGATTTTCCTGTCTGAGAATCAAACTTGAACTGTTTCCTCCATTTGTTTTTCACCTAACAGGATGCACCATATTGGCATCAAACTTAATGGACACTTAACCTTGCAAAGCAGATGCATAGGGTTAGGAAGTGACCAGACCAATCAGCGACGAGGGGCAGTACTTTCAGGCACGGTGGAGTCGTGAAGTATGCAAGCGGCAACAAGAGGCTGGTGTAATTATGGCGGAAGACATTAGCGTGGATGCTGCTAAAGCGTCAGTTTTATCAGAACTTGATGACATTTCTTTGTTCAAAGAAGAACAAAGAACAGCAGGGAGTTGTTTTCTTTACAAAAATGACATAAGTCGTGTACTGACATGTCTACAGTTGCCATGGTTCACGTTATGCAGTTTTCCATGGAGTTTACTCTTCAATAGCGGCTACGTCACCTGTTTTGTTGCTCTGATTGGCCCATAAAGACAGACAGAATGTTCACCCAATCACCCGCCAGGTTTTTTTTTCAAAGGCTCTGCCCTTTCCCAAACACTGTCCATGAGTGGTTTTCCAGATGGATGTGTGAGCTTTACAGTTCTAACTTTCCTTCATTACATTCAGGGCTGTCCCTCCATTCATGACCCACAGTGAATACTCAACCTATATTTGACATCAATTGAACGTAAGGAAATGTCATAAATGCTATAATAACTATCACTGTGCACTGATGATGTGTCAGAAATCTTAAGGGTCATCCCACTTTGAAGTGGTGGTGGTTGGTGACTGGATGGTGTTAGCCATGTGTATAAAATATAAACCTTTACAACAAACTATACACCACACTGTATACATATGATAAAATTAGAAACTAAATGTGTAAGGTGCAATCAATACATTGATTAATAAAGTTTGTTTTTAGTGTTACTTCCTGGTGGCATGTATCTGGTTGGGGCATTCACAACTGAGCGTTTTGCACTCTAATTTATCTACACGTATGTATATCCAACAGAAATGCCCTTAGTAATCTTTACTAAGGCTGAATCCCAATCCTCCCCTTAACCATCAATCTTAACCATCAGTCTTAAAATGTGTGTTCCCGGGAATTGCGAGGGCTGTCCCAATTCTCCTGAGAGTTGAGCTGAGGGGCGAGTTTGAGGGTTTTATCTCCTTCATCTTTGAGATGTTGCTGGAGCTCCCTTGGTGCTGAGGGTTTTCACTCAAAGAAAGATGGCGGCGAATGTGGGAAAGAAATCGAGCTACAAATGTAAGTATTTCTTTGTTAATAGAGACCTATGAAAATATTAAAAACCACTCCAATATCTTAGTTTAATGTTATTTTATGGATTATTTGCCTTTTTGCAGCGTAAAATTTACTTTTATTTTTACTATCTTAAGCCGGTAACCGTGTTGTCCCCTTCTTCTTCTTCTTCCTCTGAATTGACAGATTTGGCACATTACTGCCCTCTACAGTCTGAAATCGTAACTGCTATTAAGGTGTGTACCTTTTCTAAGTCGGAGATGGCTCTTACACTTGGTTTTGAGGGGCGAGTTAGGACTGAGGGTTAAGCTTGAGGGTTAAGGGGAGAATTGGGGTTCAGCTTAAAGCCTTTGTAAGAGAGGAATACATATCTAAACCCGAAGCCAGCTGTTTGATAGTCCTGCAGTCTCTCTTGTTCCATAATAACTTCTACAAATCTTCCATTGAGCCTGAAAGAAAATGTTTGAGAAGTTTCCTAAATTCAACACAGCCACCAAGTGGCTGCAGTTCTGACTGCAGTGGTCTGTGAGCAAACAGGAGCACTGGCCCTCATTATTTGCTCTCAGTAGTTGTTAGAGTCAGACCCAAACCTTTATCACAAACATCTGAACGGTTAACATCATGGAAACAAACAGTCCAGGCCGTTTCAGGAACTCTGCTTTAAGAGCGCTGTCTGCTAACTGCAGTCGAGCTGACAGACGGCTTCACAGATACGCAGCGTGTGAAGGAAGAGCTTGTTTTGCTGCAGAGCCGTTCCCATGTCACTCTGATGAACACTGTATGTGTTTATACATCCAGACTCACGCTGAGCACCAACCTGCTGCTCAGCCGCGTACGTCTGTCTCCGTCTTCACTCGCTGCTGCTGTCACTCTCCCTCCTCCCCTCCTCCTTCATTCTGGTTTTCTTCTTTCCTTCTAGTAGATCTTCTCTCTCCTGTCCCTCCTCCTTCATCCACTCCCTCTCTCTCCTCATCCTCTCTTTGCCTTTCCTCTCGCGCTCTATCTCTGTGTTTTCTGTCACAGTGATACAGCCGCTCCGCGCTTTGGCCCCACTCATCACTCTGACAGCTGCAACCGCCTGACAAGAGAAAACAAATTCAACCACAAGAGCCAGATATTAATGGACTGAGCTGCTTTTTCAAGCCTTTCTTTTCCTTTTCTACTTCACTTTATTTTCATCATTCAGCTGATGCTCTTACACATCTGTGAGCAAACTTACACAAGCATGCAGTAGTAACAAGCCCCGCCCCCTTAGCTCATTAACACAGCTACAAAATCAGATTGGTTACAGAGTTTCCTTTGTAATATCCTGACAGAGTGCAATGCAGCTCAATGGTGCAAGGTTTACCCCAGTCACCCTGTTCCTATTTTCCTCTCTGTTTCTCCCACTGAGATGGATGAATAACAAGGAAAGAGTTAGCACAGAGGATGACAAGGCACCAGGAGTGTCCTAACAGAAGACATTTTTAATTTTCTTCCACTTTTCTCACTTGTTAGCTTGTTTTACAAAGTGGAGATTGCGATCCATATCCATTTAAAAAACTTCATGGTCTGACTTGTGCTTACATGGGAAAAAACTATGTGGCTCGCAGCTGTTAGAGGCTAGTCAACACAAGGCACCACACGTCAAATTCTCCACTTTCAAAGTAAAAGCATGAGATGCCATATATATATATATAATTTTTTTTTTTTTTTTTAATGGGGTAAACAGTCAATTTTGGGATAAGAATTGCATATTTAACAGCAGGGGCATAGTTAGGAATGTTGCATCATTTTTATAATCAATATATATGTATTTGGATGTATTTTTTAACCATAGTTTCCCAATTTATAAGCATTTATTTTTTACTGTGGCTAAATTAAATTTACTTGCATTATTTTGTAGTGCTGGACCATGCCATTGGACAATTTTAAGAAAGCAGCCCCCCCCCCCCAGAATTGTATTTTACTCTATTACTCTATTTGATACAAATTTCAGTCTGTTGACTGATTCATTTAGTCACTTTTGAAACAATAATGACACTAATTATTAAGAAAAATTAAATGAAATAACACACTTTTCATTGTAGGTATATGGAAGCCCATTCCAAAAAAGAAAAATGTGGAAGTAAGGAAATATAAAAAGAAATCCAAAGTCATAATTATAAGATTAAAATTTAAAATTATGAGATAAAAAAATCATAATTAAAAGATACAAAGTCAAAATTATGAGATAAAAAGTCATTTAGTCAATTATAACTTTTTTATCTTATAATTTTGACTTTTTAATGTATAAACTTGACTTTGTGTCTCATTATTATTACTTTTCACCTCTAATGCTGACTTTTTATCTCATAATTATAATTTTTATCTCATAATCATGACCTTTTTATCTTATAAGCTTTTATTTCATAATTATGACTTAGAATTTTCTTTCAAGAATTGCTGTACTTTCACATTTTTTGTCTTTTTTACTTGATCCAAATGGGCTTCCATACAGGCATCTCAAGGGCTGCTCCCTACTCAGTACCCCGTGCTATGCCCATGTTTAACAGATAGACAGTGAGCATGCAATGCTGCATGATGCAATGAAATATCTGACACTTGCATGCATCCTCAAGGCGCTCCATCTGAGAACCACTGCATTAGTATAATGGTACTCTCTGTTATTAAAGTCCAAACATTAATCACCATGAGCTTTACTGTGTTTGGTGGAAATTTCAGTCTGTGGACTGACTCATTCAGGCTTTTGATTCAATAATGACACTAGTTACTAATAAAAACACTATTTTCATTGCAGGCTGCTCAAGGGCCCCTTCCAACTGAGGGACCACGAAACCACGACCCCCCCCCCCAGCCAGCATAAGTTAGAATTAACAAAAACTAAATCACATTCCAAGCTTCCTATCACTGACTTGAAAGTAGCCAGCTATGCTGTCACAGTCAGTAGAGAATGACTAATTGGAAATTATTGGAAGTGTGTTTTTATACATCTGCCAGTCTATTGTGCCATCAGAAAACACTTGGCAGCAGACACTGCATTTGTCCTGTTTCCTCACTTTTGCATTTGATTCTCCCGCATTTTGCAAAGAGAAGAGCAACCTTACTCTGCTTCTGATTTGCTCAAACCAACCAATACAACTAGCACTGACCAATCATTGGTAGGATGTTTGGGGTGAAAATGTGGGAAAAAAATCGCATGCCATATTGATTCAAAAATGGGACGCTGCATTTAACTGTCAATATAGAACAATTCCGTATTTTAAGGGACGGGTGGCAGCCCTACTTGCAGCCCCAGTGTTTCACTAGTACTGAGACGGGCTAACTGGCTTCTTTGAGGTGAAACCAACTAGTGCCAGAACCAGGGCCTGCTGCAAAGTTCTGTAGTGCTGAAACAAGGTGACTGGGGCTCTCTGTGGTATTGAGACTAATGCCACCTGTTGAAAGTTATTTTACAGCTAGAAGGAAATTGAAACTGCTGTTTCAAAATGGTTAGTTTGGTTATTTTGAAACACCTTTGCATGAAGCTGAAACCCCTGTACTTCATTCAAACCAAAGAGGGTAAGGAAAGAGCACATGCACAGCATGTACAGAACATAAGATCTCAGAGTCGAGTGCACTCACTGTGCAGCGTGATCGAAGGGCTTCGTCACAGAAGGCAAAAACCAAACACAATTTCTTTTTTAATGGTGTATTTCTACATGTGTAGAGAGCAGAGCTCTCAGGGGGGAATTGCTTCATTCTTTACATACAGCATGGCCGTCATGGACTCCTTTATCAGATGCAGTCGTATTATCTGCAGCACAGGTCCGTCAGCGTGGAGGGAAAATCTCTGAATCCATTATAGGACGTCTCCTATGTAGCCTGTCAACATATTATGAGGAGAGTGCAGCAGTGCATCAACCTATTTACACCAATGACAGCAATTTAATAGCTCTTTGCAGAAGCGGAAAGAGAAAAATAGAAAAATTGAGGGCAATCTTTGTGGTTTTGATGTGGCACAGGGAACAATGATTTGGAAAATGAATTTGTAAGTGGTTTTAGCTGAAGTTTTCTCGTAATAAAATGATAGAAAACCTGCTTACTTCCAGGTATACAGCTTGTTTCTGCAGCCGTGTCACTTTGTGATTACTATTAATCTTTGAATGTCCATCTGGATAAACAGCAGAGTCCAGGTCTGTGTTTGGAGTGTATTATCTAAGCCTCAAAGCTGGGAGATCCAGCGGGCACACACAGCAACAGTTGGTCCAAAGCATCTGAATGATTCATTTGTTGTTTGAAGGCTGTAGCTTCTGTATTGTGTCTAAAAAAGCACACAGAACAGCGAGTACAACATAGTTTACAGTCTGCAGAAGCTCTGCAGCTTAGAGGTTTGAATGCTGGCCCAGAGCTGGGCTGGACCAGGATCTGCTTCCTTCTGTAGACGTCTTTGTGAGACCCTCAGCAGAGTGATCCAAGTCGAGGCAGGTTGGAGCGGTTGGGTGTTTTGATTGCACAATCAAGGAAATCAAAGATGTCTGATCATCCTGTAAGGTTGGAGGTTTCAGACACCT
The DNA here is from genome assembly GCF_018320785.1 of Cheilinus undulatus. Classification (NCBI taxonomy): domain Eukaryota; kingdom Metazoa; phylum Chordata; class Actinopteri; order Labriformes; family Labridae; genus Cheilinus; species Cheilinus undulatus. The sequence goes on along the minus strand of NC_054884.1, from coordinate 8,712,904 downwards.
TCAGCTTTTTTCAATTTTCTTCTGCTGCAGTCATTTAAACTTTTCTAGCATTAGTCTACACTGACATTTCTGAAAAATAAAAAAAATCAAACATCACATTGACAAAAGTATTCAGACCCTTTACTCAGTACTTAGCTGTAGCACCTTTCATAGCAATTACGACCTCAAGTTTCCTTGCACACCTCGGCTGAGGGATTTTCTGTCACTCTTCTTTTCAAATCCTCTTCATCTCAGTCAGTTTGAATGGGGACCTTTGGTGGAAAGCCTGTCCAGAGATGTTCAGTAGGGTTCAAGTCAGGGCTCTGGCTGAGCCCCTCTAGGACATTCACAGAGTCATCCCTAAGCCACTCCTGTGTAGTCTTGTCTGCGTGCTTAGGGTCACTGTCATGTTGCAAGGTGAACCTTCAGCTCAGTCTGAGGTCCTGAGTGCTGCAGATCAGGTTTTCATCCAGGATATCACTGCACTTTGTGCCATTCAGCTTTTCTTAAACCATTAAAACTCTCCCAGTCTCTGCTGCTGACAAAACACCCCCACAGCATGATGCTGCCACCATGCTGCACTGTTTGGATGGTACTGGGAAGGTGATGGGCGGTGCTTGGTTTTCTCCAGACATAACATTTAGAATTGAGGCCAAACAGTTCAATCTTGGTTTCATCAGACCAGAGAATCGTGTTTCTCACAGTCTGAGAGTCCTTCAGGTTTTCATGTGCCACTCCACCATAAAGCCCAGATCAGTGGACGTCTTACAGTGATGGTTGTATTTCTTGAACTTTGTCCCATCTCCACACAGGATCTCTGGAGTTCAGTCAGAGTGACCATCGGGTTCTTGGTCACCTCTCTTACTAAGGCCCCTCTCCCCTGATGGCTAGTTTGGTCTGCTGTGAGGCCTTCTATAGTAAATCATGTCCAATCAGTTTATTTTACCAGGTTGACTCCAATCAAAGTGTAGAAACGCCTCTGCAAAGGGTCTGAATACTTCTGTCAATGTGATAATTCCATTTTTTATTTCTAATAAATTTTCAAAAAATTCTAAAATTGTCTTTTTACTTTGTCATGATGTGTAGCTTAATGGAAATAAAAATAGATTTAAATGACTGTAGCGTCAGACTGCAACATAAAAAACTTAAAAAAAGTGAAGCGGGTCTGAATAGTTTCTGAATGTGCTGTAACTAGACTTTATTTTGGATTCTTAAATGTTCTAGCTTGAGTCAGCACTTCATGAAGTTTTTTGTTTTGTTTTGTTTTTGGTTTTTTTTCACAGAGATAAAGAAATAAATGCCTGCGAGTCTTAAAGCCCATGGTGTTATCTGTTGAGTATGTTAAGTGAAATATAGGTGATTTCCTGAATGAAAATGACCACGCTAATTTAGTTAGCCTGTTAATGACATTCTCCATTATATTGTCCATCTGTGGCTATGCCTGAAAATCATACACCAGCTGCCTCTAGTTATACATTTTAGTGGCATAGATGGGAAAAGGCAAATAACTGAACTTGTTTTTTGCAAAGAGGCTTGTGTCATTTGGACACTTTTTGCCTCGTACCCAAGGACTCGAGTTCATATGCGTAGAAATCAGATTCGTATTCGTGACTGCTTGAAGTCGTAGCTTTTAGATTCATACTCACATAAAAACACTCGCAATTTGCTGACTCATATATACAAAACCATTTTTTGGGGTACAAAGCATTTATTTACACACAAAGTTTTCAAACACCGATACAAAGTGTCAAAGTAATGCATACAGACTTTTGACAGCGATGGTACACCATACTGTTAGGGATATAAGGGCAAGTAGAAGTTTTTGATTAAAATTAAAAGTTTGGAGTCGTTTTAGTAACAGAAATCTATTCAGATGAGATCTGCCACAGATTACATCTGATGACTGACATGGAACCTGGACAATCTAGTTAAAACGGGCAACTATCTCTGTAAAATGTAGCAGGTGTTATGTTTTTTTGAGTGACTGTGTTAACTGGCAGCTTTTAGTGGAATGCATCAGTGGTTGTTGTAGTTAATGCTACAGTGACCCTGCACTGATTTCCACAGAGACACTCACACTTTTGTGTTCTGTGTCCTGATGAAATCTAAGATGAAACGCTAATATGTCCTGTTTTTCAAAAACACTGTCCTGGCTTAGGCATTAAAAACACCAAAAACAATGCACCATGCCTGCAAAACTTTGTATTTGTCTATCAAGCTTGTAAAAAGTGTTTACTCCCTTAGATGTTTTTTACCCTTTTATTGAATTAATAAATCAGTCATGGTCATTATAATGTGGCCTTCAAGACAAAAAGAATGGAAAAGCAACTCTTTAATATCAAAGTGAAAACAACTTTCTACAAAGCAAGGTCAATTCAATAAAAATATGTAACATTAAATGAATGATTGAAAAAAATGTTTACTCCTTTAAAGTGATGGATATAATTCAACAGAGGTCCAGCCAATTAATGCTAGTCTCACAATTAGTGAAATGAAGATCACCTGAATGCAGTGAATGTAGTGAACGTGTCTCAATTGATTGTAGTATAAGTATTTATTTTGTTTCCAATTGCTATTGTTTTAATTGAATTCTGCTGGTTTTGACTGATTGTATTTGACTGTTGCTTGTTGATAAGGGAAACCTCAGTGTCCTTTCAAGAATAAATGAAGGTTTGAATAAAATAAATGAATGAATAAAGATACTTGTGACTGCTTAATCTGTATTCATGGCTACCATTACACCATGAAGACAAAAGAACACTCCAAGTCACTCAGAGAAAAGATTGTGGAAAAGTACAAGTCAGTAACCTTGCAAAGCAGATGGATACGCCCATTTCCTTGTTTTTCACTGGTGAATCCATCTTGATAAGCTCCCATCTGAACAGTTTGGGCCCAGTTAGAAAGTGACAGGACCAATCAGCAAGCTGGTGAAGTTATGGAGGAAGAGATTAGCGTGGATGCTGCTAAAGCGCCAGTTTTTTCAGAACTTGACGATATTTCTTTGTTAAAAGAAGAACAAAGACCAGTAGTGAGTTGTTTTCTGTTCAAAAACGACAAAAGTCGAGTACTTACATGTCTATAGTCACCATGTTTTGCGTTATTCTTCAGTAGCTGCGCATGCGCAGCTCGATAGCAGCTATGTCACGTGTTTTGTTGCCCTAATTGGCCCGTAGAGATGTGACAGACAGAACGTTCATCCAATCACACTCCGAGTTTTTTTCAAAGCCTCTGCTTTTTCTCAAACGTTTCTTATTGAAACTTTACCAGATGGATGTGTGAAACAAATCCATCTGGTGTATCCGGTTAACAAGTCTGGGGGTGGTTACAAAACATTTCCCAGGTTCTTCTAAGACTTCGGTTAAAACCATCATCAAGAAATTGAAGGAATATGGCACATGTGTAAATCTTCTTAGATCAGGCCGTCTCACAAACTGAGTGAAAGAAGGAGACTAATGAGAGGGACCACTAAGACACCTATGACTACTCTAAAGGAGTTAAAAGCATCAGCGGCTGAGATGGGAGAGACTCTGCATACAACAACTGTTTCCCAGGTTCTTCACCAGTCATGGGAGAGTGGCAACGAGAAAGCAACTGTTGGAGAAAACTCAGATTAAATCTGGACTAGGGTTCACCAAAAGGCTCGTGGAAGACTGTCAAAGTGGAAGAAAGTTCTTCCACCAAACATACAACATCCCCACTGTGAAGCACAGTGGTGGCAGCATCATGCTGTGGGGATGCTTCTCAGCAGCTGGCCCTGGAAGGCTTTAAAGGTAGAGCTTAAAACAAATGTGGCGGCACAATATAGTAAATTCCCAGAGGACAATCTTATTCAGTGTGCAAGAGAACTACAGCTTGGGAGAAGATTTATTTTCCAGCAAGCTATTTAAAGTGTACTTTGAAATGCCTACTCTAATTAAACACATAATTAAACATTAGTAAACACTAAAGATGGGTACAGGCTGAAGTAGCATGACCAACTTCAGTTAGACAAACGCCACCGACATCGAACTTTAACAGGCTGCTCAGGAGGACATATTTGCAAAGAATCTAAAATTATATAAAGAGTAGGCACGGATTACACCTCGTTTATAGTTGATTTTCTCAAGCTGAAAGGCCTTTGCAAAACAGGCTCTTTCTTTTATGTAGAACTCACATGTAATAGTTTGTGTTGTGATTTTTTTCTCTCACTCAGTCTGTGAAAAATCCAGAGGTGTCCTCTGTGAACTGGTGGTTCTTGAGCTTACTGTAAAATTCAACAATGCTGGCATCACTGACGGCAGTGATATCAACCAGCCATCTAAATCTGCATGCTCGCTCAGAACTGCTGATTCCACCTTTCTCTTCAGTCACGCCAGCAAATCATGGCTTTAAAATGTCAAAGGGTCGTTATGGAATTGAAACGAGTCCATTTTAAATCCTTCTGCTTTAACAAGCTGATTACTGGTGTCATTTGTGTCCCTATAATTACCTCCCTGTCAAACAGCCGGCTCCTTCCCTCACATTTCACTTTTATTATGATGTTGTTCTTTCATCTATTCCCCTCAGCGTGGCCTTATGAAAGATTAAGGCCAAAATAATTCCTCGCTCGACCGACTTTGCAAATTGGTCATGTCACTGAGCACTTCTGATGTTCCTGAGTCAGCAGAAGGATATGTGGCGTCACAGAGTCGACTTATAACCTGCCTAGCCCAGGTTTCCAATTATGAGTCCATGTCCAGGCCTTTGTAGTCATGGAAGCACACAAACAGCTTCTAAAGAAGCAATTATACGTGCTCAGTATAGTCTCTGTTGACTGCATGTTTGGTAGATTACCTGGGAGGTCTGGTGTTGCTCCACTGAAGGCTTTATTCCTATCAGAATTCACTGTATTCGATTTTAGTACTCTCTTTTTCAGCATTTTAAGCATCTCTCTGGTATCTTATCATCTAAGTTCTCATTCTGCATGGATAGGTAAGTTGGTAATTCCTCCTGTAAGCTTTGAAACAGCTGGTAATGTCTACAACATGATCCATCGGGGGGCTGCATGGCGGTGCAGGGGTTAGCGCTGTTGCCTCACAGCAAGAAGGTCCCTGGTTTGGTTCCCGGTCAGGGCCTTTCAGTGCAGAGTTTGCATATTCGCCCCATGCATGCATGGGTTCTCTACAGGTACTCCGGCTTCCTCCCACCACCAAAAACATGCTCGTTAGGTTAATTGATCACTCTAAATTGGCTGTGAGTGTGGGCGTGCCTGGTTGTCTGTCTCTTTATGTCAGCCCTGTGATTGACTGGTGACCAGTCCAGGGTGTACCCCGCCTCTCACCCAATGACAGCTGGGATAGGCTCCAGCCCCCCACAAGCCCCAATGGGATAAGCAGTATTGAAAACTGATTGATGATCTGTCGGGCCAAATTTGCCAAGTTATACTCCTAAAAGTGCTCGCTTTTGCCACTGCTATGCCAAGATGGTTATCCCAAAAGTCAAAAATAGAATCCCTACGACAACAGAAGTCTTCCGTTTCATGCTTTTTGAAAAGAAACAATAGTTTTGCTCCTTTATAAGTCACCAGACTTCAGTGACAAAGGAATCTCACTGTGGAAATAAAGGAGACACTGGACCACCATTTGCCCGTTTCATAGGTTTTGTGTAATTATTAGAGCTGTCAGCAGGAAAGGAAAGAAAAGTCCACCACTGCTCCTTTGAATTTGTCACTTCACTTTAAAAGAAACTCCCAGACAAATGTATCTGTACCTTGTGATTTAAAATATTTTACTTTTGAGTTGCATCAGCGTTCTATGTGGAACAACTTCCTTTGAATGTGGCTCATAATATTTTTACTCTAAATGTACCAGAGGTTCCTTAATTTCTTTTAAAATAAAAAAGGAAGTTTGTGTTGCTCAGGTGACTTTAAGCCATGAAAAATGTCTGCTGCACTGAAGGTTCCCAAGAGCACAATGGCCCCCATAATTCTCAAATAAAGAAGTTGAAGTCTTGAAGGACTGGTCACCTGGCCAAACTGAGCAATCGGGGGAGAAGGGCCTTAGTAAGAGAGTGGACCAAGAACCCAATGATCACTCTGACTGAGCTCCACAGATGGGACAGAGTTCCAGTCATCTGTTGCAACAGCTACATGTAAGCTCTGCCTTAATTTATGGTGTAAAGTCCAAACTAAACCCTACTTTAAAACTAGATAAGTTCCAACTTGAGTTGAGAGACGTAAGGTTGATCTTAACTAGAAGAGATTTACATCCAAACTAACCAAACTATTGTCACAGATGTGATGTTTTCTCTTACTTTAACACAGTGGTTCCCACAGTGGGCCATGGGCCCCCCAAGAGGGGCACGGCATCATGACAGGAGGGGCGCGGCAATGCAAGACTAAGCAATACCAGCTAATATTTTCAGTACTGCAGAGGAAGAGCAGTTGATTAATGTCACCTCAGATTCAACAAGTTATTGCAGTCAAGTCCAACACATTGTCTCCATTTTGGATTGGAGTAGGAAGGAGTTCCTTCTGATAGGGGGGATGATCCTGGCCACATTCTTCCTTTCTGTAACATCCTTACTACGTGAGCTGGGGTTTTCTGGTGTTGCCTCAAATATGACAAAAAAGAAGTTAAATCTGGACACCGAAAATGATCTGATAGAGGCAGTTTAACAGCAGCTCCCAAGACTGGAGAAGATCTATAGCACCAAATAAGCCCACAATAGTCACTGAAATCATTGCAGGACTGGGAGTAATTCTTAAAGCTTTTCAATAAGGTTTTATTTTTCAGGTAATGACCCTTTGTTCATCTCCAGAATAGATTTTTTACCCCTTTTAAGGCGTTGGTTGTTATTTCACAAATTTCTTAAGTTTTATGTTGCTGTAAATTCTGAAAAAAACAGAAATGAATTTGATCACAAAAATCACGACTAACAGTGTGTTTGTTGTACATTTATAAATTTTTACATGTTGATTTGTGGGGGGGGGTGAAAAAGTTTTCATTTGCCAAAGGGGGGCCTGATGGAGAAAGTTTGGGAACCGCTGCTTTAACCAATCACTTAAAAGCATTTTTTTAACCCAGTGTTTGCTACAGATGCTAACGACCAAAAATACTGTATGCTAACTGCCGTTAATCCTCAAACAGAATCAAGCAGGGATGAAAATATGACAAGGCATTTTGCATATAAGTATTGAAGCCTACAGCCTAAAGCTAGAGCCAGTATAAAGTAACAACATTGATATTGAGTGGTAAAAATCACTTAATAACATGAGATAATTCAACAGTGGATGGTGGAATTATCCCCACTCATGGTCAACAACAGTGTTACTGCTCAGGGAAAACTCAGTGCTGACACCAAATTGCCAGCTAAATCTTAAGCTCCCAGTCATCCTACAGGTTATCCGAGCACTATCACTATGACAGCCATATTCTACGGAGGACTTTACACCTTGTAGGAGGTAGGTGTACGATTGGAGTTAGTACTTAAGCCTACGTTGAAATGAGCTCAGCTGGTGCAACACCTTAAATATCAGGAGAACAAAAATTCTGTCATAAGTAAGAACTTACGTTCAAACTGAGCAACTTGAACTTGTGCACAGCTGGTGCAGCCCATAGCTGAAGGACAACCATCACTGCAGCCCTCCACTGGTATGGACTTTATGGCAGAGTGGCTAGACGGAAGCCTCTACTCAATGCAAAAACACATTAAAACCCACTTCAAGTTCACATAAAAAGCACCAGGACTCTCAGACTGTGAGAAACACGATTCTCTGGCCTGATGATACCAAGCTTAAACCATTTAGCCTCGATTCCAAACGTTATGTCTGGAGAAAACCAGGCACTGCTAATCACCTGCCCAATACCATCCAAACAGTGAAGCATGGTGGCAGCATCATGCTGTGGGGGTGTTTTTCAGCAGCAGAGACTGGGAGACTGGTTAGGGTTGAGGGAAAGCTGAATGGAACCAAAAGAGACCAAAAACTTGTACCTGGAGGTCCTAGAGTGATCTGGTTTTGCCAGATGTCTTCCATTTGAGAATTATGTCGGCCAATGAGAACCTTCAGTGCAGCAGAAAGGTTTTTGTATTCTTCCCCAGATCTGTGCCTTGCGACAATCCTGTCTCTGAGCTCTGCAGGCAGTTCCTTTGACCCCAGGCTTGGCTGTTGCTTTGAGATGCACTGATAGCTGTGAGACCTTCTGTGAAGAGTTGTGTGCCTTTCCAAATCATGTCCATTCAATTTAATATTTTACAGTTGAACATCTCAGCAACAATCCAGAGAAATGGGAGGAAGCTGAGCAAAATGTCAAGTGTTGTTGGAAAGGGTCTGAATACTTGATGGTATAATAAGTGTAGATTAATGTGAGAGAAATGACTGTATCATCAGGCTGCAACATAACAAAACTGAAGAGACTGAACACTTTCTGAATGCACTGTATTTGCTTCCATTCGAGGAGGAAAAAATGCTGCATACAGCCAACAGAAGCACAGCTCTCCCAGCAGTCATTCTGATATTGAATGTATTGTACACTGCACCGATGCTGACAGCCTGAGGAACACGTTCCACATGATGGTTGAGTCATTCATAGCTGCTACCTGCATCACTTCTTAAAACTCAAACCAAAAATTTCTGATTCAGCCTCAAACTACTTCCAGAGTTATCTCCTGTTGTTATGATTACATGTTTGTTTGGATTCATGCTGTGTGTCACGGTCGATGAAATGCCTCCTGAGTTTCTGCACCAAGTTTCACCATGATTTCCTAAGCAGATTTGAAGCAGCAGAGAAAACAGTCATGGACAAGTTGATAAGACATTCCCATTGGTAAAGAGAACATGGTTCTTTATTCTGGAGAGTGGATGTTGAGATTTTTTTGGTTGCTTTTCTCACTTGTTGAGAGAAAAACAGAGAAACTGTTCAGCTTCAGTTCCACCTAACAATGAAATACTTCTACATCCTCACTGAGAGAAGAGCTCTGTGCGTTAGAAATAATAAAAACATCTGACTTAAAGATAGCATATTAGAAATTGTGCTTGTAAGTAAACAAATGAATAAATGCATCAATCAAGACATATGTTTAATCCATTTTAATCTTGCACAAGTGAATTAATATGGTTCTGCTGAAACTATGTATAAGGCCACGATAATATGAGGAGTATTAACAAAATGCCTCCAGAATCGCAGTTGTTCCACTAGGAGACCAAAAAGAGGCACTGTGGATGGCCTGGATCAATGCAAAACAGGTACTTAGGACTTTTTAACCCATTAAGCTGATCCGACAGAAAGTCTGCCGACTTCAAAGTGAGATGCGCGACTCAAAATTCGTAGCTGAATCGGATGAAAATTGCAAAGTGTATGCCCGGCTAGAGAAGTTTGTTTTCAAAGGTCTTCACTTAACTAAAGTGTCAAGGCTAAAGTTTGAGAGTACTCATCAGGTTAGATTCCCTGCCTGAGACTAGCCCAGAGTGGATAGTGTCCCAGAACCAGGTAAGGAAAGGGGAGTCAAAGATGTCCTATCAGACACTATGTTTTTGTCTAGATTTTTTAGTTTTTTTTTTTTTTATTTTATTTTTTTTTTTTTTTTTTATAGTAGGTCTTTGGAAGAAAAAAAAAAAACTTTCTCTTGTAATGATGATGCATGCACTGCTAAAGTCTGCTGGTCACCTCATGAATAAATAAGTAGTTTAAAAGTAACAATCCAAGTAGTTTATTTACTGAACATTACATTACTTTTATCATTAAATGACTAGTTTTGACATAATGAAGGAGAAAAGCTGTTAAAACGCTCAGAGACATCAAACAGGAGGTACACACTGTGTTAGGTAGTGAAACTAGCTGGTTAGGTTACTGCGTTGGATAATGAATAAAGTCATTTATCACATTATTGCTTTACCTTCTTATAAAACTAACGTCCCTAAGGCTCATTTTTCTCTACGTTTAAACTCCAAACAGATATGGCCAGACCTTTCCCTCCATACTCTGCATTCATTTAGTCTGTTTTTCATCCATTCCCTTGAAGCGTACGGATCTTTCATCAATCATGGGGCAGTGTTGAGCAATGTAGCTAACAGCTCAACCTAGAGCAGCATACACAGCGAAGAAGTCACATTTACAATACAATAACTTTATCCCCGAAGGGAAATTCATTTGTATGGAGTCTCATCTGTTTATGGTAGAATTATATGGTCTTATTGCTGATGGTATGAAAGATCTTCTAAATCTTTCTGTCCCGAAGACAGAGGAGCCGTCCACCACCGTTCTTTCTTTAAAAGAACTTCATCAAGTTTTCCCAGGAAATATAAATGAATAGTGAGCGAGTTATTAGAAAATATAAACACATCAATGATGTTAGTTCACCTGGGCACAAAGACAGACAGCTACAAGAGCACAGCTGAGCAGAAGACGGACTGTTTATTCTTCTCTCTATGGACGGGTGGAGCAGCATCAAAGAAGCTGGGTGAGAGATGACAACTTCTGGTGGATTAGTTTTTCAATGTCCACTCCAATATCATAGACATAGCACATTAGTTTGAGGGTACTGATGTTTGCACAGCTCTATTTTCATTCATGCACAGAGAATAAATGAGCCTTTAGAGTAGTTTTGCATTACCAAATATTAAAACCCTTTCACCACCCAAAATCACATATAATAACTGCCTGATTTACAGCCCATAATCTGTATCTCTGCAGCCTGATAAGACCACAAACAGACATAAAAACCTCTGCAGCTCTCTTATATGCTTACAATCTACCAGCAACCTGAGCAGAGGCATACAGAATCGCACAAACGCTGTGCATGAGAAGCGTGCATAATTGGAACAGTTGCACAGATGATTTGATGAAAAGAAAACAGGAGCTTTTAAGATTATGTTTCACCGGGATGTTGCTCTTGTCCCCTTCGTTCAAAATCAAACAGAATGGAAATAATTCTGTAGTGGGATGTTTTCCTCGCTGCCATCTCTCTAGCTCAATAAGCTAGAGAGATGGCAGCAAAACTCTGTTTTTCTTGTCTACATTTTAACACTGTTAACAGGTCTTTAAATCAAATAAAGTTTCCATATGTGCAAAAGACCAAAAACACACAGAAAAACTTCAGTTCTTAAGATTTGGCCAGGGAAAAATGAAGTTGGGCAGTGCAGGACAAGAGAGAGTGAGGGAGCACTGTGCACAAGTGTACACAGGTGAAGGCAAAAGCAACAAAGATTCAATATGATCATCTGCTCCATTATTACTCAGTTTATCAATGAAGCCTTCAATTAACAGAGTGATGATCCCAAAAAAATCTCTGCACAATGACGTCTGTGCATCTGCTCCTCATCCTCACTTTGCTGGTTAAAGATAGACATCTGTAACACGTGCTTCATTAAAATCCCATTTAAACAGATCTCTGTTGTTAAAACTACTCTGACATTTAGATTTTAATGATAAAAGTCTACTTACCCTAAAATCTGGACCCTAAGATGTTGGTTGTGGCTTTATGACACGCAGAAATGGCACATTGCTAAACAAAATTCAAATCATCATGTAGACGGATAGTTTAAAACTTTTTTCCATTGAGAGGTTTTAAATGCAGACTTTGGCTAACATGCTCAGATGATTTATAGTCCTGAAAAATGCTGGTCTTGAGCCCGTAAATACAGTTCAGAAGGATCAGACCAGGCCAGTGTTGGAGTCAGGCTGGAATTTTTGGGTTTGATCGAACCTTTAGTACACAATATCAACATGCAAAGTGAATGTTGCCTTAAAGCAAATAGTTCTACCCTAGCAAAGCAGATGGATACGCCTATTTCCATGTTTCTCACTGGCGACTCCATCTTGCAAAGCTCCCGTCTGAACCGTGACAAAATGAAATGACAAAAGTTTATGTCCATAGTCGACCTGGTTTGCGTTATGCAGTTCTCTATGGAGCTTACTCCTCGGTAGGGGTGCACCTCAGTAGTGGCCGCGACAGAACGTTTATCCAATCACACTCCAAGTTTTTTTTTTTCAAAGGCTCTGCACTTTCCCAGATGCTGTGTATGAGTGGTTTTTGTGTCAGGGCCTGTCAGGTTAAGATAGTTTACAACTATTCTAAAATCAACTTTAAAAAATCTGAAAGCTCCTGTCAGTTTACTAACCTTTAGCCAGTTCTTCTTCTTAGTCTCTTAATGTTGAAGATTTTTTGAGCACTTTACAACTTCTCCAGTCTTTTGTCTTAGATTTATTTTAGGCTTTTATTCTGAAATAGGACAGTATCACACAGGGATGAGAGAGTGAGGAATGACAGGAGCTTCAGGCTGAACTTGAACACAGATTGCCTATAGACCAATGACCTTGGGGTCGGGACCCTCTTGGGGGTTGCGAGACACTGAGAGGGGGTCTCCAGATGCCCTAAAAAACTAGGAATTTGTTTTTAATTACACTGTTGCCACTTTACACCAATTTTGTCAAATTTTAACCTCTTTTCATCATTTTTTCCCACCAATTTTAACCAATTTTTGCATTTTAACACCTATTTCTGTCCATTTTAAACTCTTTCCACCACTTTTTTCCACCTGTTTTGTCACTTCTAGACTAGATCTTTCCACTTAAGCTTAATGTTGCCTCTGTTGAACAATTGTTACTGATATTAACTTCTTTTTACCACTTTTTATGCCCAATATTCCCATTTTAACCACATTTCACCATTTGATATGCCCATTTTTGCTACGTTAACCAATTTCTGCCAATATCTGCTTATTTGTTCCTTCTCAGTTAACCCTTTTTTGCCAGTTTTTTATCAATTTTCCATCCCTTTTCACCAAATTTTCACCCATTTTTGCCAATTTAAAGCCATTTCAGGCATGTTTTAACTCCCTTTTACAACTTTTTATGCCAAATTTTTGACACTTTAACCAATTTTTACCTCTTTTTTTAACAATTTTTGTCTAATTTTGCCACTTCTAACCCATTTTGGCTACTTTTAAAATCCTATTTCATCACCTTTTCCACCATTTTTCCATTTTTACCATTATTAACCAATTGTAGCAATTTTAAACCAATTTTAATGTTTGTTTGTTTTGTTTGTTTTGTTTTTTCAACAAAAGGGATTTACATTTTTAAGAAGGCTTTTTACATCTTTGATAAGAGTGTTTGTTTGTTTGTTTGTTTGTTTTCATTTCAAATATGAAATATGGATACCACAGCTTAACTTTACAATGGACCATGGTTTTGTTGACCTCCATGGGCCTCCAGTTTGGCTGGGCCTCAGAAAGCGCTCCTATTTATCCCCTGTAGGGGCGGCCTTGTCTGCACATGACTATTCCAAATTGTGCATGGCTGTGTTCAACCACCTTCAGGTACAGTGGGTCTCTGACACCTTTATTTTGGGGGTCGAAGGCTGAAAAGTTTGAGGACCACTGCTGCAGACAAGTCCACCTGCACCCCATCTTTTCCAGTCTTTCTCACAGTTTCCTTTTAAATTCAATTATAGGGTTGAGTGTTTCACAGATCATCCCATTCTGTACCAACTTTTTTTGGAAACTGGCTTGAACATAAGCGTTCCAGATTATAATTCTGGTTTATTTTGAAATGAATTATGCAGCTGAGCGTGCTGTAGAGGTTTCCCAAGTTGTCAACCTAAGAAGGTGGTCGTTGTAGAGAAAAATTGACTTTTTTAATTGTTGTTGCTCGGTGAATGCCAAACAGGGCTGAAGAACCAGGAAACAACATCATGCTCCATTTCCCTCCTTCCTCTGGTCGCCCAGAGGCTCTTCTCACCGCGTCAGACGAGCCACAGATTGGCATAAACAGCTCTGAAGAGTAACAAAGCCTGTTATGCATTCCACAGCGCCGTGTTGACGGTCGTCCATGCTTCCGCCACACTCCACCGACTGCTAAATTGGACCATGAACTGAAAAATTGCTTTGGGTACAGAGGAGTGTGTCGGAAAAAAAAGAGAGGGACTTTGGAGTTTATGTGTGGTCCGATGTTTTATTCAAACCAGAGTCAAATTGGTGGAGAGATATGACGGCTTGTGTTGTTTACAAATCTTTGTCAATTTGTTAAGCTCAAAAAGAGCCTGTCAACACGCCGCCGCCGCCGCTCTGGCAGCTGAAATCACTCTGACAGGAATTCAGACTGGATGAGACGCTCACACAAGGAAGATGTTTAAATCTCTGAGCTGGTTCAGTTTTCAGACTTCCTACAGGTCGACATTTTATTTTTTATTTAAACAGTAAAAGGGTAGGAGCTGTGGTTAAAAATGGATCAGTGCAGTATGCTGATCTCAGAGCCATGTTTCCATGACAAAGTCATTCTCTACCTACTGTAGCTCAGCATGGTCTGCAGGCTTCTAGAGCCCAGGCCTGACCCACCTCTGAATAAAACACAGAGGACTTCAGCCGGTCTAAGGGGTTAAATTTTCTCTTTAAAGTGAAAGTTATAGGAGATTCGCTTCTCATTTTTTTTTAACTTCCTGAGACCCAATCTTTCATTTGTTTGCATTTTGATATCTTCTAGATATTTTGGGGAAGTAGAAACTAATAAGTAAGAAAAATAACAACTGTATTTCTACAATTACTTGAAAAAAAAAGAATGTCCTCATGTCAACACAGTTCCCTGTGCCATCCACAAATGCTAAGAAGGAGCCACATGTGAACACAATCTGGAAACGCTGCCATATTCTCTGGGCTCATTTGAAATAGACTGAGGCAAAATGGAAAACTGTTCTGTGGTCAGGCGATTCAACATTTGAATGTCTTTTTGGTAACCACGGACGCCGTGTCCTGTGGACTAAGGAGGAGAGGGACCATCCAACTTGATACCAGCCCACAGCTAAGAATCTTACATTGGACAAGAATGGCACAACATTCCTCTCCCATATCTCCAGCCGCTGGTCTCCTCATTTCCCAGATGTTTACAGACTTTTATTAAAAGAGATGCTCCACATTTGCAAACATGGCCCTGTCCCTACTTTTTTGAGATATGTTGCTGCCATCTAAGTTAAAATGAGCTTATAGTTTTATGAAATGAAACAATGTGATAGTCGACAAATATGGATTTTACTCTGGCCTGGTAATCTTAAGTGTGCCCATCTTTATGGCACAGTGGTACGTTTAAATGATGACAACATTTTATCATCATCATCATCATCGGCATCTTTACAGTCCAAGATCTCTACATTGTGCAGCTGTTGAGTCAGAAATGAGCAGGAGGCTTTCTGAGTTCACCAAGTGGTCAGATAAAAACTATGTTACACCAAGCCTTAGGGAAACCAGAGAGCAACAGAGAGGTGAGAACCCCCAACTCTCCCTTAGCCTCAGTCCCAAGAAAGACCAGCGCACTGAATATGAACTCTACAATCTCTTATTGATTACACAACCATGAAACAGAGAGGAAAACTTCACTACACTATTTACAACAGTGTATTTTCTGTTGCTACTATCCATAGACTGTAGAAAGTTCTGGATGAAGTATATATATATATATTAATCATGATTGGAAAAATTATGTATTAAGGCAAACCTAAAATATTTTAATTATATGAAGAGAATCAGTTAATTTTTAGGGGTGAATAAGTTTACATTTTTAGGGGGAAAAATTAGATTACAAACTTGTTTATTAACAAGAAAAGAACCTCAGAATTTCAGGGTTTAAAAAGTAGAAAAATTTCACAAGACAAACTTGCAATTTTCGAGTTTATGGGGTCTTATATTTTGACAATAGAAACACAACATTTTCAAATTTTAAAAACCCTACATTTACACGAGTGTTAGGCCAAAGATTTTTAAGAAGCCAAACTAAAAATAGAGGTTGGATTTTTGACTTTATAATCTAAAAAACACTGACTTTTGGTTTATGTACATTTACAACTTTTAAAGTTAAAAATTTAGACTTTTTCCTTGTAAATTAATTACTTTTAAAACTTGATAATCTAGAGGTTTTTCTTAAAATTAACAAATCCCCTTTATTGTTGTCTTCAAGAGTGGCCCTAATACACTGTCATCATAACGGATAGTTTATACATTGAGTTCTGTAAAGAACAAGTGTGTGTGGGTCTCTTATGTTTGGATTTTGTCAATGAAAACTATTAAAATTGTTGGTCCTGGGGGGTTTATCTTTTCTTAGACACGAGTGGGGGGCCCTAAAGAACCAAAGTTGGTAACTTCTGCTGTAATGGCTGATAATTTGACGAGATACTCTGGGTATGATGTGTGTAATTTATGAAAACATTCTGACAGCTGTCAATGAGGAAAACTCAGCAAGTTTGAGCTTAATTTGGAGGGTTTTATTCCCCTGATGAAGCCCGCGTATGGAAAACAGCTTATCAGATATGCCGAGGGGAGCACCTAGCCAGTAGCCGAAAGCTTGCATTACAAATCAGAAATACTGAGATATCAAAGGTGGTGATGCTGTTTGGGCTGCGTTTGTTCACGTAGGTAAGATAAAGGATGTCTCCATGATGGTAAGGTATGCTTTGTCTGAGTAGGTTCTCAGTCATCCAGGTCACAGCTTATAATGTGACCTTCCTCTTCACATGCATCTGAACAACGGAAGCAGTCAAGGCCATCAAGAAATGACCGGTACTGGAGAGGGACCTGACAAGCAGAACAACACTTGAACTGGAGTAGATACCTTCTAGCTTGACCTCTACCTCAGCACATCCTATTTCCAATACAACGAATATTTCTACAGATGGAAACATGGCTGTGCCACGGGCTCACCTGTGTCACCCATTGTCACCATTCTCTACATGGAGGAAGTAGAAACCAGAGCTCTTTCTTCTTTCAGAGGAGTTTCACCTAGTCCTTGGTTCAGATATGTGGATGATACCAGGCTGAAGATTGGATCCAATGAAGTAGCCTTTACTGCACATCTCAATGCAGTGGATACCCACGGCAAGTTCAGAAGAGAGGACGTGAATGAAGACAGTCTGGCCTTTCTGGACTGTGCCATACACACTGAAGAAGACAGAAGCCTCACCACTGAAGTTTACAGGAAACCCACCCACACAGACCAGTACCTTTTATTGGACTCTCACCACCCTCTCAACCACAAATTGGGAGTCATCAGAACTCTGAAACACAGGGTGCAGAAAATTACAAAAACAACAGAAGGGAAGAAGAAGGAACAGAAACACCTCAGGGAGAGCGCTATGAAAATGTGGCTATCCCAACTGGGCCTTCAGCAAGACCTCTGAGAAGCAAGATACCAACAGAGAAGAGGAGAACAACAGGCGTCACAGCATTGTAATTCCCTTCTTGTCTGGAGTATCTGAAAAACTAAAGAGGATCTTCAACAAGCACAACATCCCAGTACGTTTCAAACCTTCCAGCACCCTGGCAAATGGCAAAATGGGTTGAAGTTTAAAAAAGCAGGCATAAAAAGTGATGAAAGGGATTAAAAAGTGTCAGAAATAGGTTTAAAGTGGCAGAAATTGGTGAAGTGGGATTTATAAGTGGGAAAACGTGCTTTAAAATGGCAGAAATGGGTTAACTGGGACAGATAAAGAGGCAGAAATTGGCAGAAATGGGTTGAACTGGTCAAAATGGCCTTATCAAACAGTGAAATATGGTTGAAATGGGCAAAAATGGGCTTAAAATGCGATAAAAAGGGGTCGATAGAGGCAAGGATTTACAGAAAATGGCAATAATTGGTTTAGAAGTGGCAAAACAGGCAGTAAAAGTGGTGTGGAGGGTTTAAAATGTATAAAAATGGGTTTAGAGTGGCAAAAATTGTTGGTATAAAGGGACTAAAATGGGTTAAAATTTGGCAAAAATGGAGTAAAGTGCCAAAAATGGGTCCAAATTGTGCAAAATTAATGAAAAGTGGCAAATAATAGTAACAAAATTGGGTGAGAAAAAATAATTTCAAAAGTATTCTCCATGTTTTTAAGGCATCTGGTGACCTCCTCTTAGTGTCGCGCGAACTCCAATGGGGTCCCAACCCCCAGGTTGAGAACCACTGGTCTAGGGGACAGTATTAAGTCAGGGACCTTTACACTGAGCATTTTACAATCTATAAAAATGTTCCTCAACATAAATAAAAATGTGGAGAAGCAGACTGAGACACTGAAAGACCGTAACTTTGCATATCTAACGTGTCTCCTCTTCAGTAACATGGAGAAATGAGAGGTAAGAGAAATGCATGTTCTGTGTAGCAGTGGAGAAATGGGACACCTGATGGAGCTTTAGGAAGTCATTACTTATTTACTTCTTAATGGAATCTGAAATGAGACTTTAAAATAACTCAAATGTGATGAATGGCGTTAATTCCTTCGGCAGGCCTCTGCGAGGTGATCAATAACATTTATAGCCGGAGTGGGCTGAGCCGCTGACTCGGTCAGCAATTTTTAAATACTTTGCACAATTGCCTGTTCTGTGAATAATCTGCTCACTAGTATTTATGGTGGGATTGATGAAAACATTAGTATTCCTGCAGACACATAGCATCAGGATAGGCGGGGGGACTGTTAGAGAAGTCTGCTGATGATTCATAATTGATGGCGATGCTTAAAAAATTAAATTAGAGAGATCGGCCCTCGAGAAGGCTTCGACTCGGCAATCAATTTTCCCCAGACGACCCAGATCTATGTGGTGTTTTACTGAAGAAACACTGCTTGAATCAGAGCAGCTCCATCTTCAACAGCCGGGTAAAGCAGATATTTCAGATGTAGGAATGTTATATGTTATGGTCAGTGTGGGTTATTTCTCAAACAGATTCACTTTAGGAATATGGAGGGACCTGAGCTGAGAGTTTGGACACTCTGCCTGAAAGTCATATAGTAACTACAAAGTAATATCAATTAAACAAAATATTGTGATGTAAAATAAAAGACTGCATAAATATTCTCCCCTTCAAGTCAGTGTTTAGTAGATGCACGGAGCGGTGTGAACAGCCACAAATTCTCTGCTGGATTGAGGTCTGGGCTTTGACTCGGCCACTCCAGAACATTCACCTTGTTGTCTTTTGTGGTTTTCACTGTATGCTTCTGGTTATTAGCTTCCTGGAAGATAAATCTCCTAAGCTGTAGTTCTCCTGCTGACTGAATAAGACTGTCTAATATTTTGCTACATTCATTTTACCCTGTACCTTTAAAAGCCTTCCAGACCTGGCTGCTGAGAAGCATCCCCACAGCATGGTGCTGCCACCACTGTGCTTCATATTGGGGATGGTGCGTTTGTGGTTTGGTGTCTTGTCTGATGGCCAAAAAGCTCCATTTTGGTCACATCAGACCAAACTACTGTCTTCCACTTGTCCATGGAGTCTCCCACATGCCTTTTGGCAAACTAGTCCAGATTTAATCTGAGTTTTCTTCAACAGTGGCTTTCTCTCTGCCACAGCGTCTCTCTCATCTCAGCTGCTGAAGCTTGTACCTCCTTAAAAGTAGTCACAGGTGTCTTGGTGGTCCCCCTCTCTAGTCTCCTTCTTGCACGGCCTCTCAGTTTGTGACCACCTGATCAAGGCAGATTTACACATGCACCACACTCCTTCCATTTCTTAACAATGGATTAAACTGAACTCTGGGAGATGTTGAGTACCTTGGATTTTTTTTTGTAGCCATCCCCTGACTTATACTTTTCAATAACCTTTTCTCTGAGTTTCTTGGAGTGTTCTTTTTGTCTTCATGGTGTAATGGTAGCCAGGAATCATCAACCGGTGATTGGAAATTTCATTACATATTTTTGTTTCCTTCACTTTTAAATTTAAGAGTTTTTTTTTTGTAATTTTCTTTTACCAAAAATGCCAAATTACACTGACCATATTTGGTTTACAAATCAATTAACGGGTAAAACATCCAAGAGGATAAATACTTTTTGTAGGCCCTGTATCTGGTTGTAATTTAACAGTAGGCTTTAATTCTAATCTTGATAAAGTAAATTTTTACAAAACAAGAAATGTAAATGAATCTGCTGTTGTTTTGTTCAAGTTAAGCAAAATTTCTTATATCCAGACGACCAGGGAAACTCCGTCTCATGACCCCAATGCTGCCCCAGACTCAGTCGTGCTGGCGATCAGAGTCTCCTCTGCCAGCTGTTTATTAAACTCCAACACTGTCCATATGCTCTGACTTTCCAGTCCAGGTTCAGACCCAACTGAACTGCTGACAGCAACAAATAGACCATATTTCTACCAGCACACTCTGCTGTTTTTCCCTCGGATAGCCTCCAGCTGCTTTGCTCTGTCTCAAGGTGATTTACCAATATTTTATCCAGAAAATATAAAGAAAAAGTTTCCCCAGAACTTATAAAAGCACATAAAACTTGTGATAAAAATGGTCTCCAGGAATATTTCAAGAGTATTTAAGCATTGCCTTGTTGGAGTACTATGAAATGCTCTACACTAAGTTAAAAAAAAAACAAAAAGTGTAATGCTAATCCATAATGCCAAGAGGTGACTCGGATATTACTCTATTTCAAAAACACTGTTTTTTTCCCAGTGTCCTTTAAATTTATTATATTTGAGCGATCAAATTGATTTCCTCTGCCCTTGAGCCGACCACTTTTTCATGATATTGAAGAGACATTTTAAGAGGATGAAATGCGAACCAAATCAAGAAGGAGCAGGAGACAAGCAAAGTGCCTCTCAACAGCTTTGTTTCCATGCTAACCAGATGCTTTGAACATGCTTTTATCAACACACATAATAAACTCCCCTCAGGCTATTCCTGGACTTAACTCAATTACAGAGTGCATTAAGGGTTAGATAAAACATAGTCCCAATACTAAAATCATGATGCATGTGTATCAAGATGAAAGCCTGCAAGCTCTCACTTCTGATAAAGACGTTAAATAATAAAGGAGAAAAGTAGCAGAGATATGGAGTGTCAGACAAAGTGCCTTACATTGTTGCTCCTGCAGTCTTACATCAACTCAATCTTCCAAAGTCCACAGAGTGAAGGAGCTGCACCTGAAGGACCACCTGCTGGAGTTCAAGCTCTGGGCAGCAAACGCAAGACTCCTGGTGGGCACGGGCAGTCAGTTCATACAGGATCTGTGAAGAGGAGAGATGAAAGACGAGTGGGGAGCTGGGACGCTCAGACAAGAGAGAGGAGGAGGTACGATGAGGCCCCGTCTGTGAGTTTCTCAGCAGCTCTGAACAGGACGAGGCCAAGGGGATTACACTGATGTGTTTCCCACTGAATAAAATTGTATTTGAGTTCAGGATAGTTATGTTGCTTGTGGCAATTAAGAAAACTAAGGCTGGCTACAAACTAGCAACTTAGGCCCACATTTTAAACTTGAATTTAGCAAAAGAGCCTCTTGAATTCCTTTTTTTCTATAGAAAAGAACTTTTGATTCTAGGCAAGCAACCAACAAAGCTGAGCAGCACAAGTGAATTTGTGCAGGGGGCCAAACATTCAGACACTGGAGCCCTACTGGACAATAGATGGGAAATAGTCAGTGACTAATATCTGGCATATCCACTCCTGCTGGTTTATTTCAGCAGTATGCATTTGAACGAATCCTACAACAATGCCCTCTTGAATGCCCCGATAACAGATACAATATGATAATGCACCCTGCAGGGTAATCTTCCTAGGGAAAAGTGTAACAAAACACGACTAAGTGCCGTAGAGGATGGCTTTCAGTGGAGATTAAATGATGAAGTGGCGTCCATGATGCTCTCTCAGTGAACACTGTATGATAAAGTGCCCTCAAGAGTGTCCATCCAGTGGACGAAACATGACAAAGTGCCGTATGGTTGTTTTTTTCAATAGGCTAGTGTGAGAGAGAGAGTCCTTCACTTTCCCTCCAGTGGACACTGTATGATAAAGTGCCCTCAAGAGTGTCGGTCCAGTGACAAATTGGTTCTTCCAATACCAATATTCCAATAAGCCCTTTAGTTTCCTTCCCAGAGGACAAAACATGATACAGTGCATTTTATAGTGCTCATCCAATTGACAAAACATGATAAAGTGCCCATCCAGAGTCTCCATTCTGTTGTTAAACACAACAAACTGCCATCCAGAGTATCCATCAAGTTGACAAAAATTGATAAAGTGCCCTCCAGGATGACTTTGGATGGAGATAAAATTAAAGTGCCCTCAATGATTCTATATCTGTAAACAACATATGATAAAGTGCCCTCAAGAGTGTTTATCCAGTGAAAGAGTGGTTCTTCCAATAGACAAGTGCTATATAGTGCCCTTCCCAGTGGACAAAACATGATACAGTGCCATCCAGAGAGTCCATCTAGTGACCAAAACATGATAAAGTGCTCTTCAGAGTATCCATCCAGTTGACAAAAATGATAAAGTGCCCTCCAGGATGACTTTGGATGGAGATAAAATTAAATTACCCTCAGTGATTCTATATCTGTAAACAACATATGATAAAGTGCCCTCAAGAGTGTTTATCCAGTGATAAAGTGGTTCTTCCAATAGACAAGTGCTATATAGTGCCCTTCCCAGTGGACAAAACATGATACAGTGCCATCCAGAGAGTCCATCTAGTGACCAAAACATGATAAAGTGCTCTTCAGAGTATCCGTCCAATTGACAAAAATTGATAAAGTGCCCTCCAGGATGACTTTCAGTGGAGATTCAATTCTCTCTCTGTGAACAGTGTATGATAAAGTGCACTCAAGGGTGCCAATCCAGTGGTAAAGTGCTACTCTTTCCCAATGTACAAAACATGATACAGTGCATTTCATAGTGCACATCCAGTGAACAAAACATGATAAAGTGCCCACTAGGGTGGTTTTCTGTAGACACTAAGCGATAAAGTTTCTTCCCTGATGCATTCCCAGTTAACAAAATATGATAAAGTTCTGTCTGGGTCCTGAACAAAGAATTTATCAGTAGCCCTCCAGAGGACCAATAAAGTTAACAGAAAATGATGAAGTATCAGTAAACACTATGTGATGAAGTGCCCTCCAGTTAACATTTCAGTGAACAGTATATGATAAAGCTGCCTCCAGTTTTCTTCCTAGGATGCTCTTTTGGAGGGCAATATGTGATAAAGTTCCCTTTATTTTCCCTTTCAGTCGTATATGTGTGATAATGTGCACCTAGTTTGGCTTTCAGTAGTTAATGTGTGATAAAGTGTGCAGCTTCTGTCTCAGCGAACATTACATGGCAGAGGGCCCTCCAGTTTCCCTTCCGCTGGACCCCATTTGATAAAGTGCTTTAAAGTTTTCCCTCCCAGGATAGTCTCCTGGTGGGCAATACATGAATAAATGCCCTCCAGTTTCCTTTCCAGAATGCTCTTCAGTCTGATGCCGTGCAACTAAGATAAGATAAGATAAGATAAGATAAGATAAGATAAGATAAGATAAGATAAGATAAGATAAGACATTCCTTTATTAGTCCCACAAGGGGAAATTCCAATTTACAGCAGCAAAAAGTATAGTATTTAAATATAAGTACAGTATATAGCAGCAACTAGTTTCCCTTCTAGTGGTAAATCTAAATAAAGTGCTGTCCAGGTTCTCTTTCAGTGGTTATCATGTGATAAAGTGCTGTCCAGTTAACATCAAAGTCGACATTATATATTTATTGTTTTTATTTTATGATGATAAAAATAAAGAACATTTTAAATGTATGACAAAAATAGTGAAGTTTTGAAATGGAGCGATTAGGAAGCCATTGTGTTCAATCACAGGTAAGGTGAGCGTAGGTGAGGCAGATAAATCCTTGACATGGGAATATTCACAGGTAGCGGGTCAGGTCTTTGTACTGAAGTTTTCAAGTGCAGGCAGATGTGGGTTTGTAGAACCAGTGTTATGGCTAGATGGTACAAGCCACCAGCATCATCTGAGGAGAATGAGGCCACAGCTATGATTAGATGTTTAGGTGAAGAGTCTGTAAACCTGTAAACAGTGGTGGCCAGTGAAGAACTTAGAGTGGATGCAGACAAAGCAGCAGTTTGATCAGAACTGGACAACATTTTTATATTAAAAAGAGAGGAAAAGGTTTTTTGACTTTTAAAAACAGGTTGATACTGTCCTTCATCCAGCTTTACTCAGTATCAGCCGAACTTTATCAACACAAACTTCCCAAACACTTTTGAGTCATGGTATATTATTGAGGAGAACCAGAGAGCACAGTGTCCTTTTGTATTGTAAGAAAAAGTTTGTTTTTATAGGCAGCAGCTCGCTGTAACAGAGTAAATTTCTCACCGTAGTTAAGGGAAAAGTTGAAGCGGCCAAGGCGCTCCTAACTTCTCATGAACGCAAACAGGATCGAACACACAAAGGAAGCTTTTTATTTATCAAAAAGGAAGCTCTCTTTGGTGCATAACAGCCTGAAAACGCACACCCACCTGTTAGCTTTGTCATCCAGCCTGAATGCGTATCGATCGGAGGCAGGGTGGTTCTGAAACTCACAAACAGAAAGCAGAGGATTGATTTTGTGCCTCTGGTTTGATGGAGGAATGTACATTAGAGAGAGCTGAGATGGGAGGAAGGTGTTCAAAGTGGAGGAGGAACTTAATAGGAGAAGGGTGATACTATCTAGTAAAATATAAGAAATATTGACTGTTGCTGTTATGCTTTGGGGGAAAACGACTCTGAGGTTTAATATGACAGGGTGCTTGTTTTTACAAGGCTGTGCAGTTTAAAGCAGCCTGGAATGTTTAACATTAAACCTTTAAGTCTTTAACATAAAGACTTCATACTGTGGTAGTTTCAGATCTCGAGTTGTACTCAAACATCATCTTTGAATGAATCAAATGAAAAGGGCCAAATTAATGTGTTTTAGAAATGTACATTTACTTTTTAAGACCCTTTATCAGAAAAACTCAAACTAATGCTAAAACTAATAAATACTGCATTACTAAAATACACTAACAACCAACCACCCATTTTCTATACTGCTTACTTTTCAATCAAATACTAAAGTTTGATCATTCAAGGGTCCCTCTATTTCCAGAATACTTTAATCATACTGTACTTAGCTGTCTGTAATTGGTCCTCTACAGGCCTATCCAGACTGGAGGCAGGTCTTTTCTCAGTCTGTGACTGTGCCCCCCTAAGCTCAGTGTGCTTAAAAGTTCCTGTGCCTCATCTGTCCAGCTCTGTGGAAGCTGACATGTTTTACTGAAGTCATCCTGCTGGAGTGAGACTGTTTTATGGTGCCTGTACTTTTAGTGTGCCTGTCGCTGCTGGATATTTTCATTGATCCACTGCGGAGTGCCTGGATTCAGCCTTTCTTATACACTCAAAGTGTTTGTGGAGGGTGTTCCCCCTCACCAATGCTCTTTAAGCAAAGCAGAGATAAGGGGAGTGAGGACCAGAGCAGTGCAGGGGTGAGGCTGAAGTGCTGAACTGGCATTTAAGTGCCCATATCTGACCTGACCTCACAGATCAGAGAAGATCGTACTAGAAGGTCATGCAGGCATTCTGCTGTTAATCTGTAGCTGGTTGTTAAAACTTTTATCCTGCACCAAAGCAGAGAAAGATACACTGCAGTCGAGAACTGTGGGAAAATGTCAAAATGTGATCTAATGAACACACAAGGAGGCACTGCAAGAACTTTTTGTTTTTCCGACATCTTGACTGGATGAAAGTTCCCTGTAAATAGAGTCAGGTTTCAAAATGTAGCATTAGTGTTAGCCCATCCTGTGCTTCTGTTACAACTGAGCCACTACAATGAAAATAGTCGGTTTTTCGACTCAAAATATAATTTTCAGGCATCCAGTGTTAACGCTGTATGCTTTCTGAACTTTCTGTGTACAAAGAGTGCACTACAAAGTTTACCGTGAGATTTGGAAACCAAAAAAGTTGGGGCGCTGTGTAAAAAGTAAATAAAAACAGAATGCATGATTTGTAAATCTCATAAACACACATTTTATCTACAATAGAATACAAACAACATATCAGGTGTTAATTAGTAAAAAAGTCTCACTTTTAATGAAAATAGTAGCTCATTTTGAACTTGATTACAGCAACTTATCTCAAAAAAGTTAGGACGAAGCCATGTTTATCATTGTGTAGCACCCCCTCTTCACCTGGGAAGTGAGGAGACCAGTTGCAGGTGTTAGGAGAGTAATGTTGTCCCATTCTTGTCTGATATAGGATTCTTTCTGCTCAGACATCCTGGGTCTTCTTTGCTGGATTTTTGCTTTTTTGGTGTTCCAAATGTTTTCTGTTGGTGAAAGGTCTGAACTCAGAGTACAGATAAGGGTGCAGATAAGTTGTGATGGATCTGGTGTGTGGTTTGGAAGACGAAGACAGTAAATTCACAGTTTATAATCTGTTGTTGAACATATTACACACATATAGGCGGAGTTACATGCAAACACGGACATGTACTAATGGAGAGATGTTGAGTGCCTTGCTGCTCTTGTTAAAGCTGGGAGTTCAGTGCCTTGGACAGTACTCGGGAGTGAACTGGCACCTCTCCACCTACCAGGCCAAAGATCTGACTAGGATTTGAACTGGCAACCCCCTGATTCTCAGCCCATCCGTACAGACTGAGCCACTGCTGCCCCTCAGCATTGTCTTGCTGAAACAGTCAAGGCCTTTTCTAAAAGAGTCGTTGTCTGGATCAGAGCATTCGATGCTCTAAAACCTCTATACACTTTTCAGCATTGATATCCAACATCCTTTCTAGATGTATAAGCTGCCACAGGCACAAATTTAACCCCACGCTATCAGAGATTCAGTCTTTGGAACAGTGCATTTATACCAGTCTGGTTGCCCATCCCTACTTTTTTAGATGTGTTGCTGCCATACATTTCTAAATGAGCTTATATTTTTTCATGAAATGTTAAAATGTCTCAGTTTTAACACCTGATATGTTGTTTATATTCTATGAGGAGTAAAATATGTTCTGTATATATGAAGAGAATTAAAAGTGTATTGGTTACAGTGTGAAAAGCAAGCATGTCATGCAATATCAGATGCTCCCGTGCAAACAGGACACGGTGTACCTTAAGCTTAATTCTATGACATTCTCATGTTTGGCAACTGACTAGATAGATTAACCTCTTACAGCCCCTTCTGCTTAGTTTCCCTGCCTGCATGCACAGAACATGGTTCCTCATGGTGCAGCTACTTCCTGTTAAGCTACCTGAAAGATTCTTGATAGATTTGATTTGAACTGTGCAGAACAAAAATCTTTACAAGAGGAAAGTGTCCCATTAAAGATTTCTGCTCTCGGAAATGAAACATCCGACTCAAACAGCACCTGGGTGTGATGTTTGAGTTGTTTTTAATTTGTCTCCTTTATTGATGAAAACATTCATATTTCAGACACTGTTGCTGAGATGCTTCCGCTGGGTAATCAAAGTGAAATAATGAGATTAAAAGAGATTATTCTGGACACAATAAGTGAGAGTGACCAATGATCCCTGAACTCAAACATGAATCTGTTGATATCAGCAGAGGGTTTCACAGACGCGGGCTCTGGCAGCTTTGACTCGGGTCCAACCGGCAGATCGAGTTTCTGCAGACTGGAGGAAACAGATACAAATGTGTTTGACATTTTGTCAGTTATCGATTGGGGATTACGACTGCAGAGCAGGAAATGGAGTCTTGGGGAGAGGTCTGAAGAGGGAGGTGGAGGTGAAACCTGCTTCGCCATGGGGGCAAATGATGTCAGAGGCTCTCACCCCACAGAGCAGGCGGCTCCTGCGGAGCGTCAGCTGTGCACATATTCAATGCTCATGACAGAAGTGAGTCATTCACTGTCTGACACAGAACCAGAGTGTTCTACAAAAGGAAAGTGAAAATTGAGACAATTTCCTGACAGAGGGGGATACTTTATTACTTTATGCTCGCTGCACTTTTAGGACTTTCATAAATTGATGTTACAGTCGAAAAAATTCATTTTTGTTCTCCTTAATGTACACTCAGTACCTCATCATGACATAGTGAAAACAGAATTTTAGAAATTTTTGCAAATGTATTAAAAATAAAACTGAAATATCACAGTGACATAAGTATTTGAACCCTTTGCAAAACCACTTCCAATTTAGTTCAGGTTCCTCCCATTTCTCTGGATGATTTTTGAGATGGTTCCACACCTCTGTAAGAGTCCACCTGTGGTAAATGACATTAATTGGGCATAATGTGGAAAGGCACATACCTCTCTATAGAAAGCGTCACAGCTGACAATGCATATCAGAGCAAAAACCAAGTCTTGAGGTCAAAGGAACTGCCTACAGAGCTCAGAGACAGGATAGTTGCAAGCCACAGATCTGGGGAAGTCTACAAAACTGTCTGAAGGTTCCTAAAAGCAAAGCAGCTTGCATAATTTTCAAATGGAAGAAGTTTAGAACAACCAGGGCTGATCCAAGAGCTGGTTGTCCATCCAAACTGATCAATCAGGGGAGAAGGACCTTCATAAGACAGGTTGAACAAGGTCACTCTGAGTGAGCTGCAGAGATTTTGTATGGAGACAGGACAAAGTTCCAGAAGGACAACCATCACTGCAGCCCTCCACTAAGCTGGGCTTTATGGCAAAGTGGGTAGACGGAAGCCTCTCCTCCATGCAAAGCACAAAAAGACGTTTTACCTAGAGGTCTTCAATCCATCCATCCAGACCATTTGGTACTCAATATGTCTTGGAAACATCTATGGACTTTTTTCTAACTTCACAGAAAAATTACACTCTGAATCGAGAACTAACATTCCAAGTAACTGGCTGTCATGTCTATCCAATGTTTGGTTAAGCAATATCTTAGTAGAGCTTTGAGGGATTTTCTTCAAATGTTAAAGGGGAAATATCATGCAAAAATCAATTTTTTAAGGCTTTTCTAACAAAAATATGTACCCCTGACCTGTCCACAATCCCCTAAAGCAGTGGTTCTCAGCCTTGGGGTGGGGACCCCATTGGAGGTCGAGGGACACTGAGAGGGGGTCACCAGATGCCTTAAAAAAAACTAAGAATATTTTTACAATTACAATGTTGCCACTTTACACCAATTTAACCAAATTTCAACCCCTTGTCATGACTTTTTAATGCCAAATTTGGCAATTTAAGCACATTTTTCCCACTTAAAACCCATTTGTGTCAATTTTATATCCTTTCCACCACGTTTTTCTGCCTGTTTTTGTCACTTCTAAACCAATTCATGCCAATTTCTGCCTATTGTTGCCTCATTATTGCCACTATTTATCACTTTGTACACTTCTTTTTGCCCATTTTAAACACAGTAAACCCATTTTTGCCAGTTTATATCAATTTTTCATCCCAGTCCACCTAATTTCCCTCAATTTATTTGCACTTTAAAGCCATTTCAGCCACTTTTTAATCCACTTTTTGTACCCATTCTTGCCAGTTTAATCAAATTTTTTTTGTTATTTTTTGTCCACTTTTATGTCATTGTTGCCACTTTTAACCCATTTATGTTTTTTAAAAATCCAATTTCAACACCTTTTTCCACCAGTATTCACTTATTTAAGCAATTTTTTACCCATTAAAAACATCTAAACCCAATCGAAGAGTTTTTCTCAGCATGGCAGTGGAGGGTTCAGTTCTCCGGCCCCAGGCTCAGGTATCCCCCATTCAGGCCATGGAGGAGGACTGCGACCAAATCAATGACGCAGCTGTGCAAGGATGGATTCGACATTCAAGACGGTTCTTCCATTGTCTTGCCAATGAGGATATCGCCTGTGATGCTCATGAAATTCTCTGGCCAGATCCAGCTAGGTAAAGAGATAATGTCTTGTATGTCTAGTGAAAGTTTTGCTCTGAGGGACGTATAGCCACTATGTTCCATCTGTTATCCTTTAAATTAAAAAAACAAAACAAAAAAAAAAAACGTTTTTTTCAGTGAATGAAAATGGATGTGATCCATTTACTACAACTAAAAATGACAAATCTTCAAAATGAGAGTGTTTTTAAGTCGTTTTAATGACGAAGTAGAGGAAAATCAGCTCCATTTGCATATATATTTTTCTCTAATGGTCAGACCGACAGAGACACAGCAGTGAAGTAAACGACTGTGATTCATGTGTTTGCATTTTATTACTCAGACTGAATG
Source organism: Cheilinus undulatus (assembly GCF_018320785.1). Lineage (NCBI taxonomy): Eukaryota > Metazoa > Chordata > Actinopteri > Labriformes > Labridae > Cheilinus > Cheilinus undulatus. The sequence goes on along the minus strand of NC_054884.1, from coordinate 8,683,074 downwards.
TATAAATAAAACTAAACCAGAAATAATTCATCATACCAGTAAACATAATTATTATAAGGACATTTTTTTTTTTTTGCATAGCACATTAATAAAACAGAGAAGCTGGCTGTGTGCACAGACTCACAAACTCAAACCAAAGTATTCCTTTATGTGTGCACAAACTGCATCTTATTTCCATTAACTACAGTATATTCTGGGGAAACACATTATATAATAATAAAGTATAATGAGGAGTATATGAGTTTATGTAAAACACATGATAATGAGTTAGAGTTGAGCAGTTAAGAAGCAAGAGGGAGATGGAGGAGGAGGACAAATTAGAGATACAGGAGGGTCACAACTGCCCACACCTAAGTAATTGTTACACTTAATGGTCATATTTTCATATATATGCAGATTGTTGTCTGATAAGGTATAAAATAATGACTCTGCATTTCCCAGGTGTTAAACTTATCACCTGGCACGTTGCAATGATGTTGAACAACCTAGAAATTATGCTTGAAGGTGCAATTGTGATGCAATATCAGGCCAAGCTGTCATTATATTGAAGTGCAACACAAAACACCTTGAATATACAAAATACTGACCGCAACTCTAACATACCATTCATCTGAGGTACGCTATATTTCAGAAAGGAAGGGTTGTAATTTTCCAGTACAACATATTTCTAGTTTAATTTTTTTTTAATTCAAGTTTATTCAAAAACAAAGTCCTCCATTTACATTCATGAAAAAAACGCATTGCAAACATTACAGACTGAGAAACATTTCATAAATAAAACAGAAGGTCTAATCCAGAATTAAATAATGTATAAAACCCTGGTGGTGTAAACATATTTTGATATGGATCCATGAACCGATCTTGACGTCAGCGGTCTGCAGAGCCATCGGTCAGTAAAAATGGGTTTACAACTGTAACATGTTGTTGGGAGTGATTGATTTGGTGACATAATCAATACATCTGAGCCCACTGAGATGATATTAAACAGAGAGGACTTCACTGAGCTGGAGATCAGCTGTTCTCTAGTGAATTAATTCAAGAATGAAAACAATCAAGAACGGTCAGATACACAGAGAAAGGAAATAACCATGTTTTTGAAACATGTAGACTGAAAACTCACATTAAGAGGAATTATGAAAGGAAAAAATGTATAGAAAGCTGTTTTAATTTGCCTGTCTTCAATATCATTTTAACCCCTTGTTCTCCTGTACGAGCAGACACACAGCGCTCTGTCTATCCAAATCTCCTTGTGACTTTAAATTCGTTTAAATTTGTGCTTCTTGGGAAAATGTGATATTTAGTTTGCACTGTTATTGGGATTAATAATGGTAAGGAAGTTACAAGTACAGAAGGATGAATATGTACCAGTAAAAACTCATTTTTATATCTATCTCCCAATTTGATGTAAAAGAAAGACACCAGGGTGTGATGAAAACTTTCTCAAACATAATTTCAGAATGTTAACTCAGGAGGCCTGGCATTTAGTCTTTATAAATAAGATCAAATAAACTTAGGTTCTTATGAAATTATCCTGTTTTCCCCTTTTTGCTAATTTTTGTTAAAGCAAAAAGTTTTTTGGATTTTATAATCAGATTGTACTGGATTGAATCGGACCGAACCGAACCAAATTGGATCGAATCGTTCTGTATTTTAATGAATCGTTAGTGAATCGAATCGTAGTCTGTGAATCGAGATTCAAATCGAATCATCTTGAAAAGGAGAGATTCAACAAACCCATTTTAAAAGTGGTTAGATGAATGGTGGCTTGCTTTAGCTATGTTAGCTTTAGCTAAAGCTAACATAGCTACAATAGCTATGTAACAACTGTTTCTTCATAAGCCAATGTAGCTAAGTTAACTCTAAAATGTGAGCTTTAGCAGCGTGAGCTTTGCTAAATGTAGCTAAAGCTAAAGTAGATACATAGATAATGCACCAACATAGCATACATAGCTGCATGAATGCTTCAGCTATATTTGCTACATAGCTACATTAGCAAATTAACTATGTTGGCTATGTAGCTATGTTATCTCTCACTAAGTTAGATTTAGCAAACATAGCTAAAGCTAACATAGCTATGTATGTAACATACCTGAGCTAAACTTTAGACTTGTTTGCCACATGGCTACTTTTACTTCATAGCTACATCAGCTAAGTAGCTATGCTAGTTACATAGCTTTTTTGTCTATAGCTAAGTTAGCGTTAGCAACGTGAGCTTTACCAAACATAGCTAAAGCCATCTTAGCGTAGCAGATAAGGTAGATACATGCTTTGTGAGCTTAGCTTTAGCTCCCTTAGCTATGTACCTATGGTATATTGTCTACGTAGCATGATTAGCTAAGCTATGCTGGCTGGGTTGGAATGTTTCCAAGGAGGACACTTTTTTTTGCTGTAAGCAGACTGTTTGCTTTATTAAACGTTTTGTAATTAGGTTTTTAACACTATACTGTCTGATGGTTGTGCACGGCCTGAGTGCTCACGCTGTACAAGAAAAGTCAGAACCTACTGTAGCACACATTTGCAGAGAAAAGTCGTTGTGATTGCTAGGTGAATCTGGCAAGCTGTGGCCTGATCTGGCTCAGCTGCTCTCTGGGAAACATTTCACTTATTTCTTGCTGTCAAAGACTTTTTTCCAGCATACACCAAATCCTGCTGCTTTTCAATGATCAGTAAATCTTGGGCTCCAAATGAACAACAAACCCAGAACCAGACCCAGGTCCATGCTAAAAAAAGCTAGACCCCTGGGTATAGCTTTTACATTAAAATGTAGAGTTTATGTCAAATCTGTAAAGTCACTACAGCAGCACATGTAGATTCTGAGTGTCTTTAAGTGACACTTGAAACATTAGAATTTGTAAACTCCATCCTGGCAGCCACTACTTCAAAAAAATTAAATTCAAAACAAATTCTGTTTTCAAGAATAATTCTGAGTTAATAAGAGACACTGGTATTGAAAACATTTTTTTTATTACTTTTTTCCATGGACACTGCTGATTAATTAAGCTAGAAGTTGCATTATACATCTCGTTTTTTTATAAATTTAAACGTGTTCGGAGAGCAATTAGAGGATAAAATGAAAGTTTGATTCAGTCACAGCTGAACATCCGCATTGTTTCTGTTCAGTTTGGCCCATTTAAATAATTTCCTGTAAAGGTTCAAAATTTTACTTTTTAAAGTTTGCTGGATTTCCAAGACAATTAGCCCACTTTACATTTACAGGGACTCTGGTGAAGGACTGGACATGTGTGCACTTTTTCCATATTCATGTGAAGGCAGACTTACAGTATAATAAGTTTAATAATGACAACAGTGATATAAATAACACTGTAGATATAAAATGGAGCAGCAGCAGGGCTGCCCAGCACCTAATAACAAACAAAGGAGCATTTGCATTTGAAAGACTCATCTGTTGAGTATAAAAGAGGCTGTTTTAAAGCTTTCTAACTGTGTGGTTGTTTTCATATTTAAAGGAGGACTTTGCAGAATACAGACATGTCTTCAGCTGTAAATCTGTTCACATCAAAAACTGATAAAGCATCAAAAACCTGGGATAAAGAGGAAAGATCTGGTTTCAGAGTGATTCATGCAACTCTTCTGTAAAGTTGTCCACGATCTTGGCGCACCATAAAACACCACAGGCTGCTATTTAGTCTCTCTATTAATCATAGATATGTTTTTGAACATGAACACTATCTTTTAAAGATGATTCCTTCACAGAGGGAAAAAATGCAAAAAGAAACTGGAGCACAGGAGTCACTTTAGGCAATATTTTCTGGTGCATTTATTCAGGCTGCACCAGAATAAATTGCCTAAAGTGACTCGTGTGCTCCACTTTTTCTTGCCTGTGCTAAAGAATCCATTGACTCTTCTTTAAAACTTCTAAGGTCCTTTTCTGAGCGCACAGACCTCAGCCCAGGGGATGGGCTGAAGCACAAGAGACTCTTCTTTTACAGCGATCTTTGTCTGGAAAAGGAAAAAAACATTTGTGCTGTGCAACACTTTGCATGGGTTAGAATACTGGGCTAAAACTCCAACTCCACACATCTGTTCTGTGAGGCTGAGCTCAGCAAAGAGCTTCTGCTGCTTCTTTCTCTGATGGCTTCTATCCCTTGGCGTTGTTCAAGAGAGTCTTTATGTTGGGTTTTTGACTTTTTAGTTTAACACTGTCATGCTCAAAAACATGTTCCTGCAGACACAAGGAGCATTCAGGAGATATCGTACTATTTACTGTTGATTTTGTGGCACAGCCGTTTTTAGACTGAGCACAAAAAGTGAGGAAATTTGTGTTTGTTAGATTATTTCTTTGTTGGAACAATGCTTCTAGATATTTAATCTTCTGCCAATGCCAAACAGCTTATCCTGCTGTTGACTCTTGTTTGGTGGACTGGATGATTGAAGTCTAAAAAGACAAACCATACTGGCAATTGAACAATTAATTCATGGAACAAACAGGAGCCTCAGTAGCATGTGGAAGAACCAAACACAACCACAACAGCCTGGCTCCTCCTCCTCATGCTGGTCACCAGCCTGGTCACACACTGCTGTGGGACGTTAACCCATTCTTCAACAACGTCAGCCAATGTGGTCGTGTTCATCCCTCTGGCACGAACAGCACGCCCAAGCTGATCCCACAAGTGCTCAGTGGGGGACTCCAGGCCGTCCAGTCCATCCTCTCCACTCCCAAATTGTGGAGGTAAGTCTCTGATAAGACCCGCTCTGTGGGGGCGAGCGTTGTCATCTTAGAGGATAGAGTTCAGTCCCAGACTGTGGAGATATTGGATTGCCACTGGTTGCAGCATCTCATCTCAGTATCTCTCTCCATTGAATGATCCAATGATGACAAGCCTTGGTTTTTCCAGCTCCAAACAAGACTCAATAGCAACAGCAAAATAAACAGTTTGGCATATACATATACTGTATGTATAAGTGATGATACTAGGAAAAAAAACAATCAAGTTAATCGCATCATTATCACTCCTTATTGATACTTTTTGTAGTTTGGGGGAAAGACAAAATAAGGGCAAATATTTAAACTACAGGTGGTCTTAGCTGAGTGGTGCTTGAGTTGAAAAGCTCTGATTCAGTCCGTCACATCTATTGTAGATCTCTCAAATATAAACACATATTCACACTGTATTTATTGAAGTTTCTCATCGAAAACGAGATATTCCAATTTCTATGTGACATTTGAACACATCATAACATAGAATACAGTCGTCTTATCTACTGAGGTACCTGAACGCATCATATTTTCTGTCTTCGGCTCGTTAAGTTTGCTATTAAACTTCAGTTTTTCAAATTCCACTGTGGATTTCTATACTGGATTAATATTGTTCACAGACAAGACTCGCTCAAAGTTCTGGAGCACATTTCAGCATTTATCTGAGCAGCTGAAGAAGAAAACTGTCCTGAAGCAGCTGAACAGAGTGGTATGAACATGGCTTGATCCCTTGTTGTTGTTAGCGTCTTTGCTAACATTAGCAAAGATGTGCTTTGCCTGAAGGTGGAACTTAAGACTCGCTGTGCTTCAGTCTAAAGACAGTTCATCACTGCAGCATGCACCCACAGTTGTGGTTTTATCTTAACTAACATTCACCAGCTTTATAAAAAGAAAATAGCCATTATAAGCAGACCTGGGTCTGTCTCCTCACTCATCACTGCTGGCTGTGTCTGACCCTCTCACCTCTTCACCCCCAGGCACGTAAACATCCGCACTGGAGGACTACGGGAACAAGCTGTGGTCAAACTTAGTCATATGATTAAACTGTGTTACTATATTTTTAACTAGTTAAGTTTTCAAGATCAATCACAAGCGTTAATGAATTAATGTTAACAGTCCTAATATTTATTTTCTTAAATAACTTTTTGCTTCAGTTTTGACAAACTTGGAGATAAAAAATAATGGAGACTGATAATACAAAGCAAGATTTAATGGGGAAAAAAATTAAAATGTGTACCTTTAGTATTTATAAATATGCAGGTACAAACATTTTAGATAGTCATTTATTTTCATTGCATTGTAAAAACACAACAAAATTACATTTGGGGGTCTCCTCTGTAACAGCAAACACAGTCATCCAAGTGGTGGTTAGAAATCCGCAGCCTCACATTGTCCATCCTGCTGGCAGGAAGCGGGCATCTGGGAGAAAGATGCTTGGTAGAGCAGGTTTTGGTTTTATAATTCATGTAATGCTCTGTACCTGTTGCTTCGTTCGTAGTACTAATTGACAAAGTTAAATATATGTCTTTAACAACAGTGTTTTAAGCATGCTGTTCACTGCTTTACTGCGTTTGGGATAAATATGCTTGTCCAGGTTGTCTGAGGTAATGTCGTCACTTTGTACTCTTTAGTAGAGGGAAATTGTAATATTGTCTGATTTGAGGTGAAGCGGATGAGCATTACGTATTTTAATGTCCAAATTGCTCAAATATTCAAGTTTCACATCTCATTTTAATGCAAAGTCACATTGAGATAAAAGGGACTGGAAGTTGCGCCCATATTTCACACAAAGAATCATGGGGACTAGGAATGAGGTGGATAAGGTTGATAATAGACTTACTGTCTAGGAGGACTGACTTAGGAGGCCATAGAAGTTTGTCTCCCTTTTGGCTGGTGCATCCTAAACAACTTTCTTTCAGTCAGAGAAATGAAATAAGACTGGCTTTGAATGAATGAGAACAGAGTGGTTTGAGAACTGTACAGTTAAACTGTGGTTCAGAAAACGAGTCCAGGCAGGTCAGCTGTGGTTTGTTCAGCGGCAGTGGAAAAAGCTTCCTCAGCAGCAGATAGTCATCTGTTAACTCAGTGAATGAATAACCTCTGTCCAGTTTGGTTTAATCTACATGAACCATAAAATGGAGATAAGGATCTCTTCATCTCTTCAAAGACGGATCGCTTCATCTTTTCACATTTCCTGCAGCTTAACAGAGACGGACCGGGCTGAGAGGACGGAGGGTGGAGGGGACTTTCCTTAAATGATTAAAACAGAAAACTCTCCAGGGAGACACTTCAACGCCAAGAGCAGGGAGCGGGTGTTTCTTCACAGCTGAAAAGAATCATAATTGGTCATTTTAAAAATCATTTTAATTATTAAAACATGATTTCCGCCCCAAAAGAGATAAAATCAGCCTCTTAAAGACAAGAGTGAAATCCAATTTTCCCCCTGGTCCACAGGGAGAGGGAGGATGAGCGAGGATGCACACTTTGTTATTAAAAGTAGAGCTGGCCTCATTTCAGCTCAGGCTGAACCCGAGGATGGCAGAAATGCACGCCGTTATGGCCTTGTTGTCGTTTGTCATTGGCAGCGCTCTCTGGAGGAAATTGGGTTGAGAGGACCTCTGCTTTATAGTCACATCCATCCATGAGGTTGTTGTTATGGGGTTTGCTGCTGCACTAGACTGTTTCTCTGTCAACACAAAAATATCACATTCTTTCTTTTATCACAGCTGCGTTGTTTTTGGTATTTTATCTAATAGGCTTTAAAGAAAGGATCAATACATGTGAGCCTGTCTCAGTGGTCTAAAGCTAATGGAGAGACATCACCTCATATGTACATGCACTTTGTCAAGGGAGGAAGAGAGTATGTCCCTGATTTAGGAGGAAGTTAAACATAACCAGATGTCCTGTTAGCTTCTGTTTTGAAAACTGATTTAGAAATCGCAAAGACCAGGTGTCACCATGAGGATGATGGAGAAGAAAGCAGGGACAGACAGCAAGATTAAGGTGATAGAAGAGAAGAGAGCAGGGACAGAGCAAGATGAAGATGATGGAGGAGGAGAAGAGAACAGGGACAAAGAGCAGGATGAGGCAGATGGAGAAGAAAGCAGAGACAGAGAGCAAGATGAGTGTGATGAAGGATAAGAAAGCAGGGATAGAGAGCAAGATAAGGGTGCAAAAGGAGAGGAAATCAGGGACAGAGAGCAATATGAAGGTGATGAAGAAGAAGAAAGCAGGGGCAGATAGCAAGATGAAGATAATGGAGGAGAAGAGAGCAGGGACAGACAGCAGGATGAGGAGGATGGACAAGAGAGCAGGGACAGAGAGCAAGATAAAGATAATGGAGAGGAAAGCAGGGGCAGATAGCAAGATGAGGATGATGGAGAAGAAAGCAGGGACAGAGAGCAAGATGAGGGTGATGAAGGAAAAGAAAGCAGGGATAGAGAGAAAGATGAGGATGATGGAGAAGAAAGCAGGGACAGAACAAGATGAAGATGATGGAGGAGAAGAGAACAGGGACAAAGAGCAGGATGAGGACGATGGAGGAGCTTTCAACACATCAGCTTGTGAATGCTGTTTGAGCCAGACCGACCAACACAACCTCACTGGCTTACTTGAGACAGCTGCTGGTTGAAGAACAGGATGCCATCCCACAGCAGTGTGTTACCAGGCTGGTCACCAACGTGAGGAGGAGGTGCCAGGCTGTTGTGGTTGTGCACGGTTCTTCCACACTCTACGGAGGCTCCTGTTAAATTAACATAATGTTAAACCGCAAATTTGTCTTGTTTCTTTAGACTTTAATCCACCAAACAAGAATCAATAGCAGAACAAGTTGTTTGGTACTGGCAGAGAAGATTTTGCATATTTTTCATCGGTGCAACCCACATACTCAGCTCTGCTGCTCATCCCACAAATGCATGATCCTGACAAATGTGGCACCATTTAAAAAGGTAATAAACAGACTTTCAAATGGTATGAGATTTATTGTCAAGAAGCATTGTAACAATAAAGAAATAATCAACCAAACACAAAATTCCTTACTTTTGTGCTACATTTAGTGTTGGTGAATTCAAAGCCAGACTCCCTTTTCCGTGTGGTGTTTATGTCTACAGTTTACAGTTTTCCTTTGCTGCTGTAGTGTTTATACATTAATTCAAGTTTCTGGCCAAGCACTTTGTTAAAATTAAGACATTTTTTTAGTGTTAACTAAGGTAGGTCATTCTCAGTTGTACTTGATAAACCTAGCTGTATGTAATGGCCAGCTCTCAGCAGCAGCTGTGTAATGATCATTGTTGCTGTTTTAAATAGCAGGGATCATTACTTACTGTGAGAGGTCTCTCTGCTGCTCCCTCAGAGGGTCCACTGCAAACATACTGAGTTTAACCTGGGCCAAAATCTATTCCCACAATGCTTTTATAATTATGTTAAGCTTGTCTGATGAAGCTTTTCCTCAAACTGACAAAGACTGGTGTATATATATCTGATGGTGGAAGCCAGGGCTGGAGGTATTATGTTTTCAGGTTGTCCATCCATTTGCCTGGCCCATTCTTGTAGATACAATATGATGAGAGTGCTTTGAGGGATTGTCTTCATGTTGTGCAGAAACTCAAGGATAAACTGAAAATTCCCAGAATTTTAGAGATCCAAGTTCAATATCAAAACCAACCCCAGTCCTTCTTACAGGGCTGCTTGCATTTTGGAGCCACGCCTCCTCCCCTAAAAACTGAACTAGATAACTGATATGTAACGGTTTGGATTAAAAGTCAAACCACCCATTCCTCTGTGGCCAGATTTGAAAGTTACAAGCCATTCTCAGTTTTAACAATTTTGGTGTCCAGGAATCACATTTTATATAAAAAAGTTGACTATGGCATGCTAAAATGGATTTGAACTTGATTTAAAGTAATTAGAAATCTAAGACTGCATGACTAGCTGCTTGATGTTATGTTCATGTTATGTTTATGTTAAGTATCAATGTCCCACAGCTATTAATGCAGGTTTTTTTTAATTAGACTCAGGTTTTGATCTCCATCTCAGGTGGCACAAGGTGAAGGCTGTGAAATGTGTTGTGTTTGCTAGTTTGTGAGTTGAACATTGAATCTATAATATATTTTATGGAGAGTAAAGTCACCAAAGTCAAATTCTTTGTTGTTGATACCTGCCTGACAAAGCTGGAGGATGTCTCAAGTTGCATTTCCATTACGTTTTTTTTTTTTTTTTTTTTAATAAAAGTGATATTTATTAAATTTTGACTAAGTACAATTGTGCTTTGAATGTGTTTCTTTTGAAGGGAATTTTGGGCATGAGCCTCATAATCCTTGTAAAATCTCATTTCATGAGATTCAAGGAAGGCTGCAAAGAAGGTGGGCACCGAAAAACTGTTGCGTGTTGGTACGTTATGATGACATCTACAGTGCTCTCCTTGACAATTTTGAACAAAAGATGAAGGCAATAGATGACAGTTCAGAGGCAAAGTCTGTATGTATGGCAAACGCCACGTATAAGGGTATAAGTATGATGTTAAGGGAGACATGTTTCACCCCTTTTTTCCTTTTAAGTATGTCATTCTGGGACTCCTTTAGAAGAGTTATTTATGATGTGCAGCTCAAAAAACTCCTCACTGATCTTATACTGGTGATAGGAAAACCCCTATTTTCAGCAGATCTCGCCTACTGCTGAAAACGCTCCGTTTCAGTCTTGTCTCTTTAAGACTTAGAGATGTCCGTGACATTACCGTTCTCTGATTGGCCAGCTTGGTCAAAGCTTCCTGGGGGCTGAACAATGGGCCGAACTGTTTTCTCGGCCCACTGATCACCGAGTTTTGCTTAGTTTACTCATTGGGCTTTAAATCAGCACAAGTCAAGACTTAGTAATGTAAAGGTACTCAACATTTCACGGCATAGTTTTGGGTAAAAGGGCGGATAGTTATGAAAACAACTGATGACAAAGTTTAGCACACATTAGCTTCCCACTGACCCATGGCTCGTTTTAAAGTAATGTTATAAAGTGACTTACAGCTTGTGGTTCTAAGCTGGGCGATCTTTACAGAGGGAACAGCTCCGTGTTTTAGCAGCAGATTACAAGCAAATACAGCGTCTTGCCATCCTTTATTGACAAAACAATCGTCAGTGAAGTGACGAGCGCAGAGAAAAAAGTTTGCAGGCGGGCGGCTCGATGAGACAAACAATTCCCGCCGCTTTCTGCTGCTTCGTCCTCCGGGAGCGCATACAGAGTAGATTTATCATCACAACCAAAAAAAAAAAACACGAATAAGTTTAGAAGACATGCTGACCGGAATACAGCGCCGCGGTGTATACAGCGCCGGGGAGGGGGCGGGGCTGAGAACGAGCTGCCGGGAGGGCAGGTCTGAGAGCCTCCTGTGGGAGGAGGGGAGGGGAGTCATCTGCTCAGAGCCGTCCAATGGGGAAGCTGGAAAACGAGCTGACGTCAGCTCGTATCAAGTCTCGAAACGAGCTGTTCAGGGAGGCCAGTAATCTCTTTTGCAGAGTTTATGGAAAGACGCGTGTCTCTTGATAAAATAAAATCAGTATGGTTTAGAAAGGATTCTCAACATTGTGGCATTGTATGCAAGTGTTAAAATATGACTTATGTCTCCTTTAAGAAAAGCCTGGTCTCCTCTTCTCTTCTGTCCACACGTACCGCTCCATGTTGTCAGGGAATGAACTGGTCTTGTGACGCCGTTACGTCCTGTGACCTGTAAATGTGAATAAGGGTTTTTCATTGCACCTTTGCAATACATTTCTTTAACGAAATGTCTGAAATATCTCCTCGTGAGAGCATAAAAACTTTTTAATGATATTTGAAAGGTTTTTCAAAATTCAGGTGTTTCCATTACCGGGCTTCTATTGCGCTATTGAGGTTTTGCGCAGTTTTAAGGGTGATGGAAACACAGCTTCACAAAAATTTAAAGTTTGTGGCCTAAAAATTGCTAGAAACCTAAACTTTTACTAAAACTGAATTTCTTGGACATGATAAAAAGATGAAAAGTTAATTTCAGAGACCAGAGGCTCCTGCCCTTCTCTATGGATGAGTGTATTAACACAATAAAAATGGATGCACTTCCAAGGGTTTGTACCTCTTTCAAAACCTTTCTGTTGTTCAAGTCTTTTGTTTGGGCAAATAAATCATCTCACATTTCCAAATTCCACCTGCAGAAGGATATGAACAATGGCCGCCTCTGCCTTCCTGTGTTTAGGTACTGTTGTTGAGCTGCAAATGAAAGAGCTCTCAGCACTTCTGAGACGCCCATGACTACTCTGCAGGAGTTACAAGCTGCAGCAGCTGAGATGGGAGAGACTCTGCATACACCAACTGTTGTCTGGGTATTTTACTGGTCAAAGCTTGATGGGAGAGTGGCAAAGAGAAAGCCACTGTTGAAGAACACTCAGATTAAATCTCATCTAGAGTTCCCTGAAAGACATGTGGGAGACTCCATGGTCAAGTGGGAGGAAGTTCTTTGGTCTGATGGGACATAAATGGTGCTTTTTGACAATCAAACAAGTCGCTATGTTCACCTAAACACACCATCCCCAGTGAAGCCAGTGGCAGCATCATGCTGTGGGAATAATTCTCGGCAGCCGACCCTGGAAGCCTTTTTAACCCTCAGGCATCACTGGGGACATTTTTGTCCATTTGGGCAAATGTTTCCTCTTTCTCTGCTCTCCATTTTGACTGTGTTAGTGCAGATGGTCTAATTTTTTGCAAAAAAAAAAGTTTATTTCGAGGCACATTTTTTAATTCGAATTTAATCGCTCTAATAGGTCAGGGGAACACTGTGAAACAAATTTACTACCCTTTAAAGCCATTAAGGACAAAAATGTCCGCTACCAAAAAACTGCTATAAAAACTTAACAGATTACTATTTTTTTCTGCTTTTTTTTTTTTGCATAAATCTCTTAAAAACTTGGGCTGTGCTAAAAACTACCAAACATTCAATCATTTAGAGGATTTTAACCCTTTAAATGCCAGTTTGATTACTTTAATTCAATGTTTTTATTATGGAAAAAAAAGTGAAAAAATGTGATATCTTCCTTAAACCAAATGTTGGATGGCTTGGGCTTTATTTCTAAATCCAGCTTGGTTATATCAATGATTAGCCAAAATATTGACTTTGATGCTTTTTTAGTTTTTATGTAGCATCTGATTTAAAATTTACTACACTTTCGAGTCACTTGAGGACAAAACGTCCACTTCCAAAAACGCCAATAAAAATAGTATAATTTAATATTTTTTTCTGCTTTTTTTGGTCAAATCATTTGATCAGCTTCAGTTCTAATTAAAACAATCAATTATTGAATAATTTTGAGGATTTAACCATTTAAATGCCAGTTTGATTACAGGATGGTCATACTTTTTCTAAAAGACACACAAAACAGTAATTATTTTCTACATAACTAAAGTTGGGGGGGAGTGGGGGGTGTTTTTTTAATCAGTCCTGGGTATGTAAAACATTTGCCAAAATATTGAATTTGATGCATTTTAGTTTTTGTGTAGCATCTGATTTAAAATTGACTACCCTTTCGAGTCACTTGTGGACAAAAACATCCAATTGGCTCCCATTCAAACCACATTTTTTGATCTTTGAGTGATCAAACTGGCATTTAAAGGGTTAAAATCCTTAAAATGATTGAATGTTTGGTAGTTTTGGGCACAGCAGAAGTTGTTTAAGAGATTTATGCAAGAAAAAAGCAGAAGAAACATATGAATCTGTTAAGGTTTTATAGCAGGTTTTTTGGGAGTGGACATTTTCGTCCTGGCTTTAAAGGGTAGTGAATTAAAGAGATGCCTGAGGGTTTAGATAAAGATTTAAGGTTAAAGGGTTTGTTGTTAAGATTTTGCCAACAGCCGTCAGCTTTAAACTACACAGCACATTCCAGTATCTAGTGTTTTTTCTTCTCTCTAAAACTACTGGATTTTCTGGTCTATTGTGTTTGTTTTGTTGCAAAGAAAAATGTTAGGAATAAAATATTTTCAAAAATAAAAGGTAAGTCTGTAGGTTTATCCTCCCAAGCTGCCCTCGTACAGCAGGCCTTGATTGACAGCTGCTCAGCTACCAATCAGGTTTAAACTCTCACCTTCACCGACCTGACTGGTCGCCTGATCTTCTCCCCCCTGACTCTCAAACACCTCCGTTTGGACATCATTATGTAAAACAGCAGGTGGTTATTCACCAAGAGTTCATCTACAGGCATTCACCTTTTCTGGAGAAAAACTGAATCTCACTCTGCACAGTGTTTCAGGGATTTTAAAAGGAGAATTATGTGTAACTCAAAGTAATCAACAAGTTCATTTGTTCAGGGAAATATGTGTAAAGTTAAGATTTGAGCTTGTTACAATGAGACCAACAGATAAGGACTTCCCTCCATGAGAGGAAATGTTTAGCTGGCTGACTGCCGTGAGTGCTTGTTATATGATCGGGGTTCACGTTGCCTCTTGTTGCATCATTGTTGCCTCTCAGCTCTCTCATCAGACACTAATCCATAGATCAATAGAGTGTGATGAGCCTGCTAATGAGCCCAGTCCAATATTTGAACTCAGGAGAACAACACAAAGAAAACAGTCTGTCATACGTCCAGAGCCAGCACAACGCCGTCATGAATGCGCTGTGTCGCACCTCGTATTTAACACTGTCTGACATTTTGTGTTTTTCACAAATGAATTAATGGTTTTGCTCCTACTTTCTTCATTTGCAAATAAAATCAGAAACAATGAATTCATTTCTGTGTCATTATCAGATAATTGGCCATAATGAAGCATGAAAACATTTTAACAATTCAAGCAGCAATTACATGGTTTGAGCACTGCAGGAAAAGACACAATAGCAGAGAAAACTCTCATTTAATCTGCAATCATGATGAATCTGAATTTGTAACGACTTTGGAATGTAAATATTCGGCCCCAATTAACTGAAAACAGCTTAATCCAAAATGAATACTCACTTTGCCTGATCGTCATGGCTTACTGTTTTCACAAACGTGTGCAGAAATCTCTCTCCAGCAGCTCCCTAAGGATTTCATGCATGTTGCAATTTTTGAATTGCAAATTTACACTCTGATAAAGTTCTTATTAACACTTTTATAAACACCAATCGACATGTGCGTGTCAAAACAAAAAACAAAATGAATACAAATCACTTTTCCCCATCATGTAATTCAAAAAGTTAAACTTTCATATATTCTACATTCAACACACACAAAGTGAAATATTTCGAGACTTTTTTTTGTTTTAATCTGGATGATTATGGTTTGCAGTTCCCAAATTTAAACTAATCGACAATATCAGATTTTAGAATATTGCAAAACACCAATAAAAAAATGGTGTTACAATACAGAAATGCTGACCTTTGGGAAAATTATGCTCAGCCATGCCCTCAGTACTTGGTCAGGCCTGCTTTCATATGAATTACTTCAATGTGATGTGCCATGAAGGCAATCAGTCTGTGGGACTGTTTAGGTGTTTCTATGGGTCCATTCACACCAGAGATGTCTGGTCTGCTTTAAACAAACTCTGGCCCTTTTATCTGGATAGTCCGGTTTGTTTGAAGTGGTGTAAAAACACAAGAGCTCTGATGCGAACCAAACAAGCTGACTTTAGTCTGCTTAATAACAGGGGTCTTGGTTTGCTTAAAACGGAACCTTGGTGCGGTTCGTTTGAGGTGCGACTCCAAAGGCATAAGGTGGCACAAAGCAGAATAGTTTATATAGATGTGATTTAATACTCTCAGATACATGTTGGTACCTCGCCCAGCATCTGTGTAGCCATAGAAACATGGCATAGTCTCTCGCTCACATGTTGGCTCGCCTTTTTCTTCGGTACTGATTCATTCGTTTCATGTTGAGAACAACATGCTGGCCAGCTCGCTGCTTCTGCTCATAATGCCCCCCCCCAAAAAAGCAGAAATCCCAAGTTAGCATGGTGTTGTTTCACTGTTTATGTGAAATGAAAAGACTGGTGGAAGGAGATGTATTTCTGGATTCGTCGTCTTCTACAGCTCCTTTTCTTTTTGCTGCTCTTTGTTTGGAAAGACAGCGCTGGAAACTTACGGTTTGGTTGGTTTGACCAAGAGCATTGTAAACGTGAACCAAACCATAGAAAGTGCAACAACATTGCAATTTGAGTTCCGAACCAAGTCGCCCAGCTTATCAGTCGTGAAAGCAACATATGGAGTTCAGATAGACCAGGTGGCTGGCCAATCAAACACAGTAATGCCATGTTCAGCAAACCAGTCTGGTGGTTTTGGCTTCAGTGTGGTCAAGTCCTCCTGGAAAAGGAAATTAGCATCTCCATAAAGCTTCTTAGCAGATGAGCCCCATGAGCATGAAGGGCTCTAAAAGGAGCAGATCTGGCCACATACCTTTTCAGGTGGATTGGGATTTTATAAGAGAACATTCCATGAACCTCGGATACAGGAGGAACACTGCGGATTCCGTCCTGGTCATGTGACAATGAACCAGCTCTTTGCTCTTGCAGGACTTCTGAAGAGAGCATGGGCGTTTGCTCATCCAAGTTGAAATGTGTTTTGGAGACCTGGATTATGGAAATTTCCCACAGGGTGTAATGAATATGGGGTCCCTTGGCTGTGGCAAACCATCAAGTCCCTGTAGGACCAAAGTGAGAGCTGTGTTCGCATCCTAGGCATAAAGTAGATCATGTTCCCGATCTCTGCCAGGGCTGTCCCTTATCTCTGAATCTGATTGTGATTTTCATGGACAGGATCTTAAGGAACAGCCAGGGGAAGGAGGTTATTCGTAGGTAGACCTCCAAATTTTATCTCTGCTTTTTGCAGATGATGTGGTTCTGTTGGCTTCCTGCATGCACTGGGGGGATTTTGTAGCAAGTGCAAAGCAGGAGTGAGGGTCATCACCTCCAAGTCCAAGGCAATGGCTCTCTGCCAAAAAAAAGGTGGATTGCTGCCTCCAGGTGAGGAGGGTGTCTTTGCCCCAGGTGAAGGAGTTCAAGTATCTCTGGGTCTTGTTCACAAGTGAGGGTAGAAATGACTGCAAGGTTGACAGGAAGATTGGGGCAGCATTGGCAATATTGCAGACATTGTACTGGACCATTAAACTGAAGAGTGAGCTTAGCCAGAAGGCAAAGCTCCACATTTACCGTGGCCTATGTCAAGAGCCGCTTTATACACTTTTCAAGATGGCCACCGCTTCAGAAAGAAAGAAATTCTGCTTAGCTAGGGAAGTTATTGCCATTCCCTGTTGGTAAGGGATAAGCTTTACTATAATATAGGCAAGGCTAATAATGTTGCATAGTCTGTTTAGTCAGCAAAATAGCTAGCTTCATAAAGCTAGCAGTTAGATAACTTGCCGAGTAGAGAGACTCCAGAATCTGTGGCTGCAGTGACAGTTTTTCAGAAGTATCTCACATTTGTGACCATAGTGCCCAGTGTTAATTTTGTCAACTAAAACTATGATTAAAAATGCTCTGATGGTTTGAGAATTACCTCTGACATCAGTGTTTGGTGCAGTGCATTTGCATGGGATTAGCTAAGTCATGTACACATGTATGTGCTCAAATTCACAGACATTTCTGAAGGAAAATGTTAGTGTACTGCACAGCTGCAGAGTTGAAAATGCACTGTGGCTTTTTATTTCTAAATTTCAGACAGAAAAAGTGCAGTGTTGTGCAGGTGACGTTTCCTTTGTGTCCTCTACAGACTGTTAACCAGAGCTTCACTCTTTATAAACTATATTAACATTTTTACATCCATAGCAAGCCGTCAAAGTCTAATTAACTAGTGAAATATCTCCCCTAACTTCCATTACCCATCGAGGTCACACAAGGCAACTGCAGCTGATCGGACAAAGAAGAGAGAAAGTCGAGTATCCCTCCTGTTAATTTATGAGAAATGGAGACATCTAACATTGAATATGAAATCCTCCTGTTACTTTTAACCGGAGAGAATAGCCTGTGCATTTCAAAACTGTGTTAACGATTTCCTGTGCAGCCTTTATTATTTTTTCGATCATAAAAAGAAGCAAAAACACTATATAGATCGTAAAAAAAACACAATTTCCCCCCTAAATTACAGAGATGTAGATTCGTATGGCATTAAGTATTACCTGTGGACCTCTGTGTGCTAAAATAAGGCAGGTAATTTGCTCTGGAAATTTTACTCCGCAAATTACAGACACGGTCGATTTCGTACAGGATTAAAAAGAGGCCATGCAGATCCTCCCAGGACTGTCATAGACCAAAATTAATGTGCATATTGCACTTTGTATATGAGGCACTACTGTATCAGTAGGAGCAAAATAATGTGTAAATGTGTTTGTACACCATGAAAAAGTAGTAAAAATAGTCCAACTTTGGGCCCTGATTATGACTCATGACTGTAGAAAAAAGCCTGTATAGCACAATCTTAGATTTTCATCTTGCCCAGAACAAGCAAAAATTCTGGAGTCAATCTGATAAAATTCTTCAGAGGAGTTTGTTCAAGTGTGCAAGCTGCTCATCAGCAAGAAGTGCAAACATTTGACCAAAAACTGTCTGTAGTAAGTTCTGTACATTGATTGTCCTAAGAGCTAGCCCTGATACAATGTGAAGATTTTCATTGCAAGTAGTTCTTGACTGCTCTCTAGACTGACATTTGGTGCCCCTATTGGGCCCTTGTGTGGTTGTCTTGCATGAAACCACCAAAATACATACATTTCCACCAGGAAAACATTTTTCCTACAGCTTTTTGATGAGTTTTTGAGCACGTTGAGGCTCCCAGATTTACTTTTTCTTTTGCAGTAATAATTAAAAAAGCAATTCATTCCAGGGTCCTTGCTCCAAGGCTAGTGCTTAAGCCTTAATTGCAATTTTTTTAAGAACCATATAACTGCTATTTTTAACCACTTCCTTGCCTGGACCTACTATCCTTAAAAGCTTGTAAGGCATCAACCCTGTCTGCACATTCAAGCTGTAAATCTCTTCTTTCCAGGAAAACCTAGGCTTTAAGAATACATGTGCTGCAATAATGTCGCTGGAATTATATATCTTTTTAAATTATGGGTCTACAAAACAAAAGAACAAACTGAACAGAAATTAAAAGAACAAAGGGGACCAAAAAAATCATTCAGTGACAAAAAAGTCCTCAAAATATTCACATTTTTACAATAAAAAAGCCCTTGTGCTTTTTTAATGTTAGCTGATATCAGCCATTGTTCAAGTCAGTTCCTGTCTGTAGTGATGGGATTGTC
The DNA here is from genome assembly GCF_018320785.1 of Cheilinus undulatus. NCBI lineage: Eukaryota > Metazoa > Chordata > Actinopteri > Labriformes > Labridae > Cheilinus > Cheilinus undulatus. Next base: position 8,664,147 of record NC_054884.1, on the reverse strand, counting down.
ACTAAAGCAGCTGTGTGGTCTGGGTGAGTCATCTATAATGTCTGGAGGATTATGGGATAGAAAATGGTTTGAAACTGTCCGTGGTTTCCATCCATCCATCCATCCATCCTTCTTCTTCCACTTATCCAGGGTCGGGTCATGGTAGCAGCAGGCAAAGCAGGTCAATCAAGACATTCCTCTCCCCCGCAACACTTTCCAGTTCCTCCTGAGGGATTCCAAGGCGCTCCCAGGACAGATGAACTCTATCGAGTTCTGGGTCTGCCTCAGGGTCTCCTCCCAGTAGGATTACCCGGAAGACCTCCACAGGAAGGTGCCCAGGAGGCATCCTGACCAGATGCCTGAACTTCTTCATCTGGCTCCGTTCGACGTGAAGGAGCAGCGGATCAACTTCGAGATCCTTCTGGATGTCCGAGGTCCATCTCTGAGGCTGAGCCTAGCCACCCTTTTAAGGAATCTTATTTTGACTGCTTGTATCCGCGATCTCATTCTTTCGGTCATCACCCAGAGTTCATGACCACAGGTGAGGGTTGGGACATAGATTGACAGGTTAAACTGAAAGCTTTGCCTTTGGGTTCAGCTCCCTCTTCACCACAACGGTACACGGCCTGGAAATATTTGAACTCCTTCACTTGGGGCAAAGACTCACCCCCTACCTGGAAGGGGCAACCCACAGTTTCTTGGCAGAGGACCATGGCCTCAGACTTGGAGGTGATTATTCTCATACCAGCTGCTTCATACTCTGCTGCAAACCGCTCCAGAACCTGCTGGAGGTCCACAGCTGAGGAAGCCAGCAGAATCCCAACATCTGCGAACAGCAGAGATAAAACTGAAACTGGAACCCTCCTGCCCCCGACTGCGCCTTGAGATCCTGTCCATGAAAATCACAAACGGCATTGGAGACAAGGGGTAGCTCTGGCGGAGGCCAACCTGGTACTCCACATTCCCACTGTTCCTCCCACATGACCCCCGGGGGACACAGTTGATAGCGTTCTCCAAGTCCACAAAACACATGTAGAAGGGATGAGCAAACTCCCATGCTCCCTCAAGAAACCCTGCAAGGTTTCCAACATTTAAAATCAGTAAAGATTTAAAAAATGGTTGCATAAATGGCCAGTCTTAGTTGTGAGATGCCAGCACAATGTATTCTACAGTAATGCACATGTTATACATCTTTATGTTCGTGTTAATTCTCTCAAAATGTGTATTTTTTGGAAATTTGATTCTTTTTTAAAAATTTTTTTTGTCTTTTCTGGGCCTGACAGTGGAGGTCTGCAGCCAAACTGTCTTTAGGAAGACTTTTGTTGACCATATTTTGTAAAGTTTTACCAAAATATCCCTAAAAGCTCCACAAGTAAAGATCCCTGTAGAGAATGCTTCAGTGCAGCAGAAAGTCTCATTATTCTGCTCTAAAATGGTAAGACAGAGGAACGGGTTGCATCCAAAAATGACTCATTTGGTTCTGAGGAGCACAGAGATTGTTATGTCGAGTGGCGTCAAACTGTGGGAGGAACACAGATGAGTTAGGTTGCTTAAAAGCGAGGAAGGGGCTATGCAAAGTACTTCTGGAGAAGTAATATTCCTTTTTTAAATGCACTTCCTTTCCTAAGGGAGAGATTCGGTTAAATTTTTCAACCTGATGTGACCAACTGTTGCTGAACACAGCATTACAGCAGTGTACGTTACACAAAGTAACAAGCAGTGACCTCTGCCACTGTTGGATTTATGACGGGCTTTTTAGTTATAATTTATTGCCAAGTGACAGATCCCGTCAGGCTGGAATCACCGATGGCCTTCAGAGCTGACAAACTGCTGGGTGTTTACAGGTAGTACTAATCCTGTACAAGCAGGGCTGCAGCTGTCACCGATGACTCTGAAATGTGTGCATTTGTGTGTGTACCTGTGTGAGGGAATGAATTTTAATGAGATTACTTCCTTCACCTTCCAGGATGATGTTTTTAAAATTCATGCAGCGATGCAGGACTGAGCGCCGATACTGTAAGTCGTAAAGTTGAGGAGGTTTAATCCTAGCTGCAGGCCGATCTGTGTGAGCTTCTCATTATAAAGAATCAAAGATTAGAAACATGCACTGACTCTGCTGTTTGCAGCACTCCTTCCATCCTGGCTGAATAACCCCTATTGATCCTCCTATTTCTTTCTGCTCGCTGATCTTAATCGTCTGATCCTTCTGTGTCTCAGTTCAACACTGCTGCACTTCCTGCAGGGCCTGCTGCTGTTTATATGCCACTGCCATCATTACGTTATGTTTTAATCTCAGAGCTGGTATTTTTAATGTTTGCCCAGCCTTCTCTTGTTCAGCAGAGGCTCTTATGTGAAGGTCTGCTTTCACAGACATTTGGGAAGCTCAAATTTTGTCATCTTTCATGTAGTTTTTCATTAAAATGTTGAGATTCTGAACACTGTTTCATTGTTTCCAAGTGAAAAGCAACTACAAAGTAGATCTGGATTTAAAAATCCAGAGAGAACCGAGACCATATTACATGCCTTAACATGTTTAATCCGACCCGTCAGGTTAAAAGCTAGCGTTAGCTTCAAGCCCTTATTCAAATGCAATCACAAGCATAATAGATAAGGTTTGCATAAAAAAATAGAACGATTGAGTTTTAATGTATTTCATTAAGGCTGAGGTAGAACTCAAAGCATGCATTCACACTTACAGCCAGTGTCAGCTGGTCAGTAGGGGGCGCTAGTGTGTTAACCCCATCTCTCTTACCAGAAAAATGTTACCAATTATTTCTAAAACTTTTGTTTGAATTATAAATATTCTCATTCCTCACAAATATCTTTATTATACCACTAAAATATTACTGACTTTTATCAAATTATTGTTACTCTTTACTTTCTCTAATTTTTATGAAGTAACAAGGATATTTTAAATCATAAAGGTTAAGTTTAAATTTTTAAAGTGGATGAAATCTGCAGACCTCACACAATAACTGTGCCGAGGGCCGAATTTGGACCCCCGGCCTCGAGTTGACACCCCTTATAACGAGGAAAAAACTTTGTGTCAGACTCTGTCTGGATTCAGAGAGATTCTACTGACTTAACTCTGCTCCTGAGTTAGTTTTCACAACCCAACCATACACTATATTGCAAAAGTATTCGCTCACCTGCCTTGACTCACATACAAACCTAAGTGACATCCCATTCTTAATCCATAGGGTCTAATATGACATCAGTCCACCCTTTGCAGCTATAACAGCTTCAACTCTTCTGGGATGGCTTTCCACAAGGTTTAGGAGTGTATTAATGGGAATTTTTGACCATTCTTCCAGAAGCGCATTTGTGAGGTCACACACTGATGTTGGAGGAGAAGGCCTGGCTCTCAGTCTCCGCTCTAAATCATCCCAAAGGTGCCTGGAACCAAGGGGCAGAGCCCAGCTCCTGAAAAACAAGCCCACACCATAACCCCCCCTCCACCAAACTTCACACTTGGCACAATGCAGTCAGAGAAGTACTGTTCTCCTGGCAACCACCAAACCCTGACTCACCCATCAGACTACTGGAGAAGCGCTGCTCTACAGTCCAGTGGCAGCGTGCTTTACACCACTGCATCCGATGCTTTGCATTGCACTTGGTGATGTATGGCTTGGATGCAGCTGCTCGGCTATGGAGACCCATTCCATGAAGCTCTCTACACCGCATTCCACATTATTATGCAAATTATATTTTTCTCTGATTTTCCTAAATATTAATGCAAATGACAGTCAGAATATTTTTCAGGTCATCAGCCATTAGAGCATAATTCAAATGTTTTTGAACAAACTTCATAATGACAGAAAATATTTTTTAAAAAATAAAAACCTCAAAATGCACTGTTCCACATTATTAAGCACAACAGCTTTTTAAAACATTTTATAGGTTGTAAAGAACTGAAAATGCTCATTTGTAGAAATTGCAGTATCAGGGGGTCATATTTACTGAAATCAAAGCTATTTCAACCCAAAAAATCTTAACAGGCCAAGTTCCATGTTAACATAGGAGCCCTTCTTTGATATCACCTTCACTATTCTTGCATCCATTGAACTTGTGAGTTTTTGGAGAGTTTCTGCTAGAATTTTTTTTTTTTTGCAGGATGTCAGAATATCCTCCCAGAGCTGCTGTTTTGATGTGAACTGCCTCCCACCCTCATAGATCTTTAGCTTGAGGATGCTCCAAAGGTTCCCAACATGGTTGAGGTCAGGGGAGGGTGGGGGCCACACCATGAGTTTCTCTCCTTTTATGCCCATAGCAGCCAATGACAGAGAGGTGTTCTTTGCAGCATGAGATGGAGCATTGTCATGCTTGAAGAAAAATTTGCTACAGAAGGCATGGTTCTTCTTTTTGCACCATGGAAGAAAGTGGTCAGTCAGAAACTCTATATACTTTGCTGAGGTCATTTTCACACCTTCAGGGACCCTAAAAGGGCCTATCAGCTCCTCATGATTCTGGCCCAGACATGACTCCGACCCCTCCTTGTTGACGTCCCGGCCTCATTGGGACATGGTGGCCATCCACCACCCATCCACTACTCCTCCATCTGGACCATCCAGGGTTGCATGGCACCCATCAGTCAACAAGACTGTTTGAAAATGAGTCTTCATGTATTTCTGGGCCCACTGCAACAGTATCTGCTTGTGAGCATTGGTTAGGGGGGCTGAATAGTAGGTTTATGCACGACTGCAAGCCTCTGGAGGATCCTACACCTTGAGGTTGGTGGGACTCCAGAGGCACCAGCAGCTTCAAATACTTGTTTGCTGCTTTGTAATGGCATTTTAGAAGCTGCTCTCTTAATCTGATGTATTTGTCTGTCAGAAACCTTCCTCATTATGTCTTTATCTGCACAAACCCGTCTGTGCTCTGAATCAGACACAAATTTCTTCAAAGTACGATGATCATGCTTAATTTTTCCTGAAATATCGAATGTTTTCATTCCTTGTCCAAGGCATTACACTATTTGACACTTTTCAGCAGCAGAGAGATCCTTTTTCTTTCCCATACTGCTGAAACCTGTGGCCTGCTTAATAATGTGGAACATGTGGAAAAGTGCATTTTGAGGTTTTTATTAAAAAAAAATAATAGTTATCATTATGAAGTTTGTTCAAAAACATTTGAATTATACTCTAACTGCCGATGACTTGAAAAATATTATGACTAACATTTGCATTGATATTTAGAAAATCAGAGAAAAACGTTTGCATAATAATGTGGAATGTGGTGTATGCACTATTCTAGAGCTAATCTGAAGGCACATGAAGTTTGGAGGTTTGTAGTGTTTGACTCTGCAGAAAGTTGGCGACCTCTGCGCATTATGCGCCTCAGCATCCGCTGAGGCCACTCTGTCATTTTACATGGCCTAACACTTTGTGGCTGAGTTGCTGTCATTCCCAGTCACTTCCACGTTGTTATAATACCACTGACATTTGACTGTGGAATATTTAGGAGCGAGGAAATTTCACCACTGGACTTGTTGCACAGGTGGCATCCTATCACAGTACCATGCTGGAATTCACTGAGCGTCTGTGAGCGACCCATCCTTTCACAAATGTTTGTAGAAACAGTCTGCATGCCTAGGTGCTTGATTTTATACACCTGTGGCCATGGAAGTGATTGGAACACCTGATTTCAATTATTTGGATGGGTGAGTAAATACTTTTGGTAATATAGTGTATGTTAACGGGTCTGTTTCGACTCATGTCTTAAATCAGCTGTACATTACACTAAAAAATCCATCATCCAATTTGTTTCTCATCTCTTGGTTACCTTGTTAGGCTTCATTATCTTTGAAAAAAATGGTTTTAATATTTCTGGTTTGGGCCTCTGGGCCTTTCTTTTTCAGTATACCCGGCGATTTCAATTAAAAAAATGTAAAATGAACCTCAAGAGAGTCATATAAATAGATAAAAGGTTGTTGTTACCTGACTATTACTGAGGAGTATTAGAACTCTCTGATATAAATTTGTTTTATATATATATATATATATATATATTTCTTTTTTTATTTTAATATTAGCTATAGTAACATCAATTTTGACCTATATATTTACTACAAGAAAAAGGCCAAAAAGTGTTTTTGTTCAGCAATAGAACTTTAATACAAACAGAAAATGAAAAGCAGAACAAGTAACAACACAAAATACAGATTTGCAAGGTCAAACAAACAACAACCAATCAAGCAAATCAACCAAGTCTCTGAGTCCAAGAACATGCATGTGTCTGTGTGTGATTAGATGCTAATGTGGCAAAAAGTGACACTTTTAGTGTGTTCTTTGCAGATATATTTCTTGCAGCTGAAGCACAACACATCTGTCTTTCTATCCTTACTGCTTGGGCAGACCTGACACCTCTTCTTTAAGACTCAGGTGGTCTGAGTGGGGTTGTGGCTGTGGCTGTTGAGGGTGCTGGTGCAGATGCTTTTTGTGTTGGTGAGCTCTGCAGCTGTCTGACCAAGGCTGCAGCTCCTGGGTCTCGGGGCACCCGTTCCCTTTCCTCAATGTGTGGCTTGAAAAGGAAATTTCCCAGCTGCTCAAAAAATATTGTCATTTGTTTTTGTTTTTTTTTTTGTTTTTGTGTTTTTTTTGGTTGAGTTCCACCATTGGCAGATGTGGATCCACAACACAAATGCATCATATACAGACACATCAGGCATTTTGTAAAATACAACTATTGGTCATCTCCTGGTCATTCGCTGGCAAGTGTAGGTGGCAGTCAGCTTGTCCAGGTTGTCCACTCCTTTGTTTTTATTTTAGTGGAGGATAAATGTGGACTTTTTGTCAATTCCTGATGACACAGCTGCATCTTTGAGAAGAGCAGAAAAAAGTAGCACACTGCATTTTTATCTATTTCTTTTTTTTTTTTGGACAATATGAGACAACAGTGGTGGTGTCTGTAAAAACAAACTTTAAGGAAAGTGGAGCCCTGTCCTTCACCTGCAAGATTATAGCAGGCAGCTTATGGTTATTTTTCTTCACTGTGCCCACCATGATAAGGTTCCTCCTGAGAAGTTATTGTCCAAGGTCATAGCTGGTGAAAAAAATTGTCACAAGTGATATTGTGACCCTGCAGTCCAGTAGTCATATTGAGGACCACATGTTTTTCAGGGATGCCATTAGCACCTTTGCCTGTGTAAGATTCCAGGCATAGCTGGTTTCTGCATCACAAGCTGCCCAGATTTTTATGCCATACTTTCCTGGCTTACTGGGCGTGTTTTGCTGGACGGGGCATTTTCCTCGGAAAGGGGCAAGATGTTCATCCACTGTCACCTCTGGTCCTGGGTTGAACATCAGTGGAAGGAGCTGCACCCATCTATCCCAGACACCACTGGTGGGGGCAAGCTTGTCAGATCTTTCTCTGGTATTTCTGTTGTCAAATCTGAGGAGTCTTGATATCATTTGAAAGGTTTGAAGTGACATTGTTGCCCAGAAAAGATTTCTGCCTGTTGATGCATCCCAGAGACTATCAGTGACCTCATTACAGGATCCGTACACTCCAGCAAGAAGAAGATTGCCAATATGGACTTTTTTCCTTCAAGGTTTGTCATAGCAGTGATGACTCTTTTTAGTGACGATGGCATAAACATCTCAAAACATGTCTTGATATCACTGATTCTCGTCAAAGCAAACCTCGTGATTCCAGAGGTCATTTTGATGACATCTGCAGCACATCATGAGGTACTGAGCTCCAACAGATCTTACCATTTTTGGGCTTGAACCTTTAGCAGCTTCACCACCAGTGACCTCCTCATCAGACTCATCAGATGTGCCCGTTTCTTCTGGATGATACTCTGCATCAAGGCTTCTTTCATTGGTTTAAGCCCCTTTAGCACTTCTTCAGCACAAGTGATGTCAGCCTCGTCTCGAGTGAAGACATCTTTTTCATTCTGTCTGACCTCTGTGGAAAGCAGAGCTGCACATATAGCTGGTTAATGTTCTAAAAACCTCTCTATCATTTTATAAGAACTGCTTCAGTGTGTGACAACATCTGTTATCAGTCTGAGCTTGGGGAGCTGCAGTAGCTCTTGTTCGAGCTTTAGATGGTGGCTACATCAGACAAAGGTTATCACACATCAGATCCTGGAAGCAGTCGCTCCACTGTGTGCAAAGCACTGTATGTGGGTCATGTCTGCAAGTCTCGCTGTGACAGTCATGGCTGGGGCATTGTCTGTAACAACAACGGGATCCTTTAAATCCAGTTTCCATTCACTTACAGCACACAGTCAGCAATGCTGCTGTGTTTTCACCAGTGTGACTGTCACTCATGACTTGTGTTTGCCGTGCATGAGAGTCTAGTTTCAGCTCATCAGTTATGGCATGTCCTGTGCATGTTAGGTAGAAATTACTGTCCAAGGGTTGCATATCAAAGTGATACTCTCTGCTGAGCATGGGGACTCTCAGCAGCTTTGTTTTGACCTCCATGTAAACTTGGGTAAAGCAATATCCATCACATGTTATCTAGAGGGTATAAGCTACTGAGGCTCCAGTGTTTTTGTCATATTACAGAAGCCCTCATTCTCCAGAAGTCGGAGTGTATTGGCTTGTGCCAGAGTCTGCTGAGAGGCATCCATGTTTAACCTTAGCCGTTAGCTATGATGCTACTTCACTCTGGCGTCTCGCCATGTGAGCTTGCAGATTCGTCATGTTGCTAGAGTATTTCACTCTGTCATGGCATATCTCGCAAACTATGTTTTCTGTCAAAGTCTGTACTGCTGACAGGTTTTTGAAAGACAAAATAAGTCCAAACATCGAATGCTGCTGGAGCCAGAGTTATCTGCTGTAAGTCTAACACTCTGTAGCATAGACTGAGGATAACGGCGCCTGAGGCCTGCATACTGGCGAGAGCTGTTTCATAGACCAGGCTTCTCTGTGAACTTGGTTGCGTACCCCACAAGGTTTATTGGCTAAAAAGTTCATTCATGTTTCCATTAAAAGCATATTTATGACAAAACAGAGAGAAAAGCTGCTAAAGTGGCACAGCCCGTCATGTTTGATCTCCTGTGCAGGAGTACTGGCACCTTTAGGCACCTCACAATTCAGTTTGATTCCTAGTGCTACGTTTCAATTCTTAATCGATTATTGATGCATTTGGAAGCACTTGGGTGGTTTTTTTTTTTTTCCATTTCTGTTGTTCTTACTGTGTCAGAAATAATTAAAATATTACATTTGTGTTTAGAAAAAAAGAGCTACATTTAATTTTCACTATCCTCTAATGCAGTGGTTCTCAACCTTTTCAGCCCGTGACCCCCTGAATAAAGATGCCAGAGACGGGGACCCCCACTGTACCTGAAGGTGGTTGAAGACAGCCTTGCACAATTGAGAATAATTATGTGGAGACAAGGCTTCCTACGAGGGGGCATAAATGGGAGAGCTTTCTGGCACCCAGCCAAACTGGGGGCCCATGGAGGTCAACAAAATCAAGGTCCATCCTAAAGTTAGATATCCATATTTTATATTAAACCTGAAAAATTAACCACTCTTATCAAAGAAACAAATATCTTTTAACCATTTGTGTAGTAAATAGCCTTCTTAAAATGTAAATCCCTTTTGTTAAACCTCTAGTGTTCACTCCCTTGGATGTTTTACCATAATTTTCCTTTTTTTTTTTTTTCCAAAAAATAAAATCACAAAAAACGTCTTCAATGTCAAACTGAAAACACATTTTGACACCGTAATGACAATAAAATAAAAGAATGTGTCACATAAAATAAGTGACTGCATAAACATTTGCCCCTTTCAAGTCAGTATTTAGTAGAGTCACCTTTGGCTGCAATCAGCACTCAGTCTGTGTGGATTGGTCTCAGTCAGGCTTGCACAACTGAGCACTGCAATTTTACTCCATTCTTCTTTGCAAAACTGCTCAAGCTCTGTCAGGGTGCATGGGCATCGGGCGGGAACAGCCCACTTTAAGTCTAGCCCCACTTGACTCTTCCACTTAACTACGGCGTGTCCCACATACCTTTTGGTGAACTCTAGTCCAGATATACTCTGAGTTCTCCTCAACAGTGTCTTTCCCGTTGCCACTCTCCATCAAGCTTTGACTGGCGAGGTACCCAGACAACAGTTGTTCTCATATGTGCCCTCGTGACCTCTCTCACTAGTCTCCTTCTTGCACTTTGTGAGGATGGTCTAATCTAGGCTGATTTACAAATGTGTAATATACCTTCCATTTCTTGCTGATAGATTTAACTAAACTCAGAGAGATGTCCAGTGCCTTGGAAATGTTTTTGTGTCCATCCCCTGACCTATACTTTTCAATAACCTTTTCTCTGAGTTGCTTGGAGTGTTCTTTTGTCCCCATGGTGTAATGGTAGCCAGGAATACTGACAGGTGTCTCTAAACAACAGTTACTTGAGAGAGAGAGATGCTCAAACCCAACCACCTTTGAGCACCAGGTGAATCAGAAAGTGTATGACTGGACGTCAGACTATTAAATGATGGGTCAGCCTTTTCTTCAAAACCACATTGAGACCTTAAATCTAGGTGTGCTGCTTGTTTTAGGGGTTTAACTTTTTACTTGATATAAAGGCTATAGAGAGGAAGAAAACATCTTTGTACTGATGGCTTCTAAGCTATAGAAGCTATATCCTGTAAATGTTGGCATGCACCAGTGAGAGAGTAAATAGTTTCATCACTGTTTCCATCTGATGACTGTTTGGATTCTCGTTTCTCCCACAGAGAGAGAGAAGGAGGATTTCAGCACACCCACCTCCTCTGTGAAGAACACTCATCACTCATTAAAATCAAAAACACTGCCATCATGGAGCCGGCTTCTTGTCACTCTCTTCATTAGAGTGCTAGGAGCACAGATGGGGAGCTTCATGACGAGCGACTATAGCAACCAGCGACATCCCATCACCATGGAAAGCTTAGAGGAAGTATTTATCTGCAGCGAAGAGCTCCATCGAGGGCGCCATTAGCGCTGCGCACTTGATTGTCTCAGTGTTTCCTCTCCTGCTGACTCCAACAGGTCGCCATCCGCGTTTTGATTTTATCACCAGAGTTCCTGCCAAGTCATCTGTAGTGGCTCCTCCAATCACTGAAGGAGATTGGACCGCTTGATATCGACTCAGTAATCAGATTGCTCCCCTCTTATGTTCAAGAGCCCCGGGAGTCCTGACCCGATGTTCGGAAGTTTACTTTCACTGGAAAAGAGAACATCTGATTCATATGCTGGGAAAGATGGGAGGAACTCACCGGAGATGGAGCAATCTCTGAAACTGAATCATTGTCTATTAACTTCTGATGTGTTTCTGGGAACAAAAAAAAAAACATCTTTAGTTTTGGTGAAGCCAACAGCTCGCTATAAACAACTTCCAGGAAAGATTATTGTCTGTGTTGCATCTACTCCAATGTAAAGGCCATCAATGCTGTAACTGCCATAGTGGTGCAATTCATCTGAAAAGTCCATAGTCGAATTGGGGTAAAACTCCATGTGTTTAGTTCCACTTACTTTAGTGGTATGATCTCAAATAGATACTGATTTCAAGGGGATTTTCTCACATTTAAAGGGACATTTCAGGATTTTTGAAGTTGGGTTGTATGAGGTGCTTGGTTAATCTTGCAAAGAAGATGGATTCTCCTGTTTTCTTGTTTCTCACTGGTGAATCCATCTTGCAAAGCTCCCGTCTGAACTGTTTGGGCCTGGTTACAAAGTGACAGGACCAATCAGCAACGAGGGGCAGTACTTTCAGGCGCGGCGGAGCCGTGACATAAGCAAGCGGCAACAAGAGGCCGGCGCAATTATGGCCAAAGAGCTTAGCATGGATGCTGCTAAAGCACCAGTTTTATCAGAAGTTGTCGACATTTCTTTGTTAAAAGAAGAACAAAGAACAGCAGTGAGTTGTTTTCTTTTCACAAACAACAAAAGTCATGTACTGATATGTCTATAGCCACCATTATTCCCAGGTAGCTGCGCACGCTCGCGGCTACGTCACGTGTTTTGTTGCTCAGATTGATGTGAAAAAGATGTGACATACAGAACGTTCATCCAATCAACCTCTGAGTTTTTTTTCAAAGCCTCTGCCCTTTCCCAAACGCTGTCTATTGAAGGTTTACCAGATGGATGTGTGAAACACATCCATCTGTTGTGTCAGGTTAGTGCTTGGCTAGTAGTAGCATTAGCCTCCTGTGAAAGTTGCTTTGGTGGTTATAAAGAGCTCAGAGAGGTCCTATAGATTAGAGATAATGGCCACAGATTTTAGTTTTATCCGTGTAGTTTATTGAGTTTTGGCCAATGTAGCTAAGTTAGTTTAAACTTTAGCAAATGTAGCTAAAGCAAACATAGCTATGTAGATATTAAGCTACAGTTCATGGCTTACTTGGCTACTTTGTGAGCTAAGCTTTAGCTACATAGCTACATCAGTTATGTAGCTATGTTATCTGCATAGCTTACACAGGAAATGGAGTTATGTAAACTTAGACAAGCAAGGACTAAAATGTATTCATGGAGAATGAGCTTTTTTCTTGTAAGCTTTTTTCTTGTTAACTCTGCTTAATTGTACAATTTGTAGGTTTTGTATTTTTGGGTATCATAACCATTACCTTCACCCATACACTAAACAGAACTGTAATTGATTTTATTTTGAAAGTTTAAGTGTGTATTTTAGTTCTGACAGAGATCTCAGATAGACAGTCTGTGAGAGCGGTCGTCAGAGATGTACAGTCTGCAGTCAGACCCCTCTCAGACTGAGAAACAATAATCTCTGGTCTGATGAAACTGAGATCCAACTGATTGGCCTCAATTCTAAACAGTTTGTATGGAGGAAACCAGGACCCACAGCATGATGCTGTATGGTGGTGGCAGCATCATGCTGTGGGTTTTTTTTTTTTTTTTTTCAGCAACTGGGACCAGGAGACTGGTCAGGGATGAGGGAAAGCTGAATGGTGCAAAGTACAGAGATGTAAATGTCCTAGGATGGGCTAGCCAGAGCACTGACTTGAAGCCTATCAAACATCTCTGGAGCGACCTGATAATGTCTACCCCCATCCAACCTGACTGAGCTTGAGAGGATTTGCAAAAAAAAGAATGGCAGAAAATCCCACAATCCATGCACAGTCGCTAGAACAAAAATGTGAACCCTTTGAGATTTCTTGGATTTCTGCATAGATTGGTCATCAAATGTGCTCCGATCTTCATCTAATTCACAACAATAGACAAACACAGTCTGCTTAAACTAAGACCACACAAAAAATTATATGTTTTCATGTTTTTATTGAACAAACCATGTAAACATTCACAGTGCAGGGAGGAAAAAGTATGTGAACCCCTAGGCTAATGACAGGTTGACCCGCAATAACCTCAACCAAACGTTTCCTGTAGTTGCAGATCAGACCTGCACAACGGTCAGGAGGAATTTTGGACCATTCCTCTTTACAAAACTGTTTCAGTTCAGCAATATTCTTGGGATGTCTGATGTGAATCGCTCTCTTGAGGTCATGCCACAGCATCTCAATCATGTTGAGGTCAGGACTCTGACTGGGCCACTCCAGAAGGCGTATTTTCTTCTGTTGAAGCCATTCTGTTGTTGATTTACTTCTATGCTTTGGGTCGTTGTCCTGTTGCATCACCCATCCTCTGTTGAGCTTCAGTTGGTGGACAGATGGTCTTAAGTTTTCCTGTAAAATGCCTTGATAAAATTGAGGATTCATTTTTCCGTCAATGACAGCAATCAGGCCCTGAGGCAGCAAAGCAGCCCCAAACCATGATGGCTCCTCCACCATATTTCACAGTTGGGATGAGGTTTTGATGTTGGTGTGCTGTGCCTTTTTTTCTCCACACATAGCGTTGTGTGCTCCTTCCAAACAACTCAATTTTGGTTTCATCTGTCCACAGAATATTTTGCCAGTAGTGCTGTGGAACATCCAGGTGCTCTTTGGTAAACTTCAAATGTGCAGCAATGTTTTTTTGGGACAGCAGTGGCTTCCTCCTTGGTGTCCTCCCATGAACTCCATTTTTGTTTAATGTTTTACTTATTGTAGATTTGTCAACACAAATGTTGGCATGTGCCAGAGATTTCTGTAAGTCTTTAGCTCACACTCTAGGAGTCTTCTTCACTTCATTGAGCATTCTGTGCTGTGTTCTTGCAGTCATCTTTACAGGACGACCACGCCTAGGGAGAGTAGCAACAGTGCTGAACTTTCTCCATTTGTAGACAGTCTGTCTTACTGTGGACACATGAACATCAAGACTTTTAGAGATACTTTTGTAACCCTTTCCAGCTATGCAAGTCAACAATTCTTGATCGCAGGTCTTCTGAGAGCTCTTTTGTGCCAGGCGTGGTCCACATCAGGCAATTTTTCTTGAGAAGAGCAAACTCAAAACTGGTGTGTGTTTTTTATAGGGCAGGGCAGCTTTAGCCAACACATCCAATCTCATCACATTGATTGGACTCCAGGTTGGCTGACTCCTGGCTCCAATTAGCTCTTGTTTACATGTTTTGTTCAATAAAAACATGAAAACATATAATTATTTGTGCAGTATTAGTTTAAGCAGACTGTGTTTGTCTATTGTTGTGAATTAGATGAAGATCGGAGCACATTTGATGACCAATTTATGCAGAAATCCAAGAAATCTCAAAGGGTTCACATACCTTTTCTAGGGTCTATATGTAAATGTTGCGTCACAGTAAATTAAAAAAAAAAATAGAAAAATGAGGCATAGCTGCTGCCAAAGGTGCTTCGACTAAAAACTGAGGAAAAGTCTGAATACTTACTGTACGTGAAAAGTGAAAAAGTGAAGGATTTACTGTCATTTACTGTTTGTTGTGTTGTATTTCATCAATGCAGGTGCTTTAGAAACCCAAAGACTGACTACAGCCAGTCTTGAGTTTATAGGTAATGTTTGAGTGATTCTAAAAAGACAAAAAACAAAATGGGTCTGATTCCAGAGGATTCTCTGGGAGCTGTGTGCTCTCTGAAATGAGGATAAAGGTTTAAATGAGGTAATTTTGCCTTAAATAATCTGCTGCACCAGATCAAATGTAAATCATTGATTAGGAGCTAACATGCTACAGATCCATGTTGTGTATTTGGAGCATATTCTGTTTTGTGATTCCACTTGAGGAATATCAGGAGCCAGGTTAAGTCCCAGCTGTTTGCCTGCACATTTCTTTAGCAGCTTCAGCTTTGGAGAGTGGCCTAGCTGGCAGCACTTCACTGAAGGACCCGGGGAACTGACCCAGCATGGCTCTTCTCACAAATTTCGCTTTATTAAGCAGGCCACAATTTGGAGCTCACGCTGAATCCAGATTTGATTTAAAAGGCCTCCATCTGTGCCAGAAATCAAGACTGGTGTCATGATAGTGTGGCTGAGAGCACTGATTCACGCTGTCTAAAACGTAACATTACTTGTCATTCTTTTAGAAAGGCTGGTCAAACATTAGACGATTTTCAAGTCTCAACTGACTTTAAAAGGGGGAGACCACAGACATGAGGACAGTTAAACGATGGCATTGATACCACAAATGAGGAAAAATGATTGTTTGTGATCAGTTTAGAATCGAGACATCATCAAAAATATTGAAATGGTGTTTAGTTATCAATGAAAAACCTGCCTTTAGCAGCAGAACACCTTTATCACAGCACCTTACAGACTTAAACAGCCAACGACATAAACATTCACGTAAGTCACAGGTGTCAAACCCAAGGCCCGGGGGCCAAATCTGGCCTGTTGAACGATTATATCCGGCCCACGGGCTGATATCATATTTGTATTCTATCTGAGGTTCACAGATTCTCTCTACTAAAATAATGTAAACTTCAACTTAATTATTTAAAATATCCTTGTTAAGCCATAAAAATCTGTAAAGGAAATAGTTAGAAAAATTAGATAAAAAGTCGAAAATATGGGGGAAAAGAAAACGTTTTGTGTTTATTTCATATTTTCAATTTTGCATCTCAAGATTGCGACTCAAACTTATGATTTTGACTTTTCATTTCATGTTTTAACCTTTTCAACTCAGAATTTGGACTTAATATGTCACATTTTTATCTTTTAGATTCCCAGTTTTAAATCTTAAGTCATAATTTGACCCTGTCAACTCTTTACTCTGGGTTTTAATTCAATATTTTGACTTTTAAACACATGATTTCAATTTTTTCTCATATTGTGGCATTTTGAAATTCATCATTTTTCCCTTTTTTTAAAATCATATTTTGACCTTTTACACTCTCAACTTTGAATTTAAATCATTTTTTAACTTTTTAAATTATCATTGTGAATTCTAGCTCATATTTTGACATTTTCAACTCCTACTTTTGGCTTTTTAATCCCACATTTGACCTTTCAGACTCACAATTTAAAATTTTAAGACATAATTGACTTTTAAACTCATGATTTTTAATTTGAGCTCATATGATTTCAACTTTCTCCTTGTATATTCGCTTTTTAAAAACATTATTTTTCTATTCTCAATATTGTGTTCTGATCTTTTGAACTAATAATTTGGGATTTTTATCTCAGATTTGAGCCTTTAAACATATTACTTTTACTTTACTGACTTTTATTGATCAATCATCAGTGCTGTTTTTTTATAATTTATTACTGGTGAAAATGAGGTTGACAGTTTAGGGTTGTGTTGACCCTGTTAGGCCCTCAGGTTAGACCTAAATCCAGAATCCAACCCCTGCTGTGATTGAATTTGACACCCCTGTGTAAGTCCTGTGAGACACCTGTGTTTAGAAGGTCCAGTCAGTGGTTTATCAGTATTCCTGACTACCATTTCACCATAAAGACAAAATAACACTCGAAGCAACTCAGAGAAAAGAAATAAATACTCAAGGCACTAAGCATCCCCAGAATTCAGATAAAGCCATCTTTAAGAGGTGAAAGGAATACGGCACATGTGTAAATCTGCCTAGATCTGGGTGAGTGGGCGTGCAAAAAGGAGACTAGTGAGAGAGGCGACCAAGACACCTATGACTACTCTGAAGGAGTTACAAGCTTCAGCAGCTGAGATGGGAGAGACTCTGCATACAACAACTGTTTCTAACCATTCAAAGCTTTCTGGGAGAGGAAGCCACTGTGGAAGAAAACTCAGATCTGGACCAGTGTTCATTTTGTCGACTAAAACTTTAATTGAAAATGTTCATTGACAGCATTTTTTTCAATGACAAAAAATAGACTAAGACTAAACAAAATGGATCAGGGAAGATAAAAACTGACTAAAAGTTAGTCTAGTTTTCATCAAAATGACTCAAACTAGACTAAAATGTAATGTAATTTTCGTTGGACAGTTAAAATCTGTGATACTTCTCCACTGTGGGTAAATCTGTTCAAAAAACAATGCATCTGTAAATATTTCACCTCTCAGCTGTAGAAAGCAGGGACCCCAGGTTTGACAAAGTGCAGAGAACATATTACACCAGATTTAAGCAAGAGAATAAAAGCTTGGGCTCAAAGTAAAGACTAAAATGTAAGGACTTCATGAACTAAACCCAGACTAAAATGTTTTAGAGAGTTTGAGGACTATAACTAGATTAAAACCAAAAAGGGCACAAATTAGTAAAATTTGACTTAAACTAGAACACATTCATCTAAAGACTCAGACTGAAATTAGAACTAGCTGCCAAAATAAACACTGATGTGGACTAGAGTTAAGTGGAACAAAGATCTTTGGTCTGATGAGACCAAAATGGTGCTTCTTGGCCGTCAGAGAATATGCCATGTGTGGCGGACACCAAGCACTGCACATCACCTCAAACACACCACGGTGAAGCACGGTAGTGGCAGCATCATGCTGTGGGGATGCTTCTTAGCAGCTGGTGCTGGAAGGTAGAGGGTAAAATAAATGCAGCAAAATTTAGGAAAATCCTAGAGCTTGAGCAGGCTCACAAAGAAGAATGGAGTAAAATTGCAGTGTGAAGATGTAGAAGCCTGATTAAGACCTATCCACACAGACTCAGTGCTGTGATTGCAGTCGACTAAATACTGACTTAAAGGGGGTGAATATTTCTGCAGTCACTTATTTTACATTACATATTTTTATTGTATTGACATTATTTTGTATTAATCTGTTTCACTTTGACGTTAAAGATGCTTTATTGGTAAAAATGTTCAGTTTTATTGACTGATTGATTTTAAAATCAATAAAAGTTAAAACATCCAAGGAGGTGAATACTTTTTATAGGCACTGGCACAAAGAGCCCTCTTTGGTGCCGTCTAAGTGGACTAAGTTTCACATTGTGCTTGGTTTCTTTATCTCCTAAGTGGACAGAATTTAACTGAGTGTGATTCCTCATAAAGGAGATCATAGGTCAGATCATGAGATCAGGTTATCCTCATGGCTTCACTGTAGGTCGCTCTGGTATTTCAGGTGTCTACCGTCACTAAGAGCTGATGCAATCCTGAAGGGACTGTAGAGATGATTTAAAGCATCTACAGCACTAAAACTTGAAGAACTCTTACTCCCATTCACTGAATATGTAGAACACCACATCCATGGAGCTGTAAAACATCTCTATGGAAACATACTTTCCTGCTCTCTATCTGCTGCTAATTCCAGGAGGAGCCTCGTCTTTCTTCGCGTCATACTGTATGCTCCACACGGCAGAAACCCAGAAACACGTCTGCACTCATTTATTATAGAGAGACATGCAGGAAAAAGAAAATACAGGAGCTAAAAGGAGACAAGGTGATTCCGGGTCACCTGCCAGGCTTTGGAAAGCACATGATGGAGACATGATGGCCCTGCACACGGACGGCAAACGTGGTTAAATTTCACAGACCGAGCTTTACCAGGAGAGTATTTAATAATTTCTGCTGCTTTCATTCATGCTTTTCGTTCTTGAATCGAGGCAATCTTTATTAAAACATGCACTCAAACCATCAATATTTGATGTGGATCACAACATCTGTCCACATTTGAACTCTCTTCTGATTTGTTTTCATTCTGAATGTGCCGGTTGAAATGAAAATCCTTTTCTTTTCCTGGAGATAGATGTGGTTCAGAGTTAGCATTCAAACAGGCTTCAGGACTCAGCATGTGGCAAATGTATGATAGACTTAATCTGAGTATTGATCGACATTTTACTGAAAAGGAACCTCAGTAAAATACTCTTTGAAATTTTAACAGGTACTAATCTGGGAGCTTCAAAGCTGAAAGCTTGTTTAAAAATTTATTGATGCCTCGTTTAAAACTGGGAACAACCTTTTTTCTGTATTTTATCTAAATATCATGTCTCTGTAGTGCTCACGTTCAATGCTTAATATTCAATTAACATTATCTTAACAAATCAAATTTACTCCCTGTTTAAACCAGGTCTCCTTCATTGCTTTCTAAAATACATCGGCAAAAAAACACAAAATAGACACTGTAGATCAGGGGTGTTAAACTCCATCACAGAAGGGGCCAGATTCTGAATTAAGGTCTAACCTGAGGGCCAAACAGGGTCCACATTAAAGCAAACTGTCAACCTCATTTTCGCTGGTAATACATAATAGGGAAAAAATAAGTACTGACGAAAAAGGATTTTGAGATTTTAAAAGTCAAAATGATAAGTTAAAAGGCTCAAAATCTGAGCTAAAAAGTCAAAATTATAAGTGCAAATGGTCAAAACACAAAATTAGATGTTAAGATTATGCTTTTAAAAGGCAAATATATAAAAAAGAAAGCCACAATCAAGTTTTAAAGGCCAAAATATGACTTGAAATTTAAAATTGTGAACCTAAAATGTCAAAATATGAGATAAAAAAATCAAAATTATAAATTGCAAAGTTCAAAATATGAGATAAATAGTTAATTATAAAAAGAAAAACATAATATTAAAAAAATTAAAAATATAAATTTGCAAGGTCAAAATATGAAAAAAAAAAATCTCAATAGTACATTAAAAAATGACTAAATATTAGCTAAAAGTCCGAATAATAATTGTAAAAGGTCAAAATATGGGATAAAAATTTAAAATGATGAAGTGCAAATGTCGAAATATGAAATAAAAAGTCTAAATTATAAATTGCGAAGTTCAAAATATGAGACAAAAAGTTAATTATCAATAGAAAAAGACAAAATATTAGACAAAAATCAAAATAATAAATTGACAAAGTCAGAATATGAGATAAAAAATATAAACAATAAATTAAAAAAGACTAAATATTAGCTAAAAGTCCTAATAATGAATGTAAAGGGTCAGAATATGGGATAAAAAGTTAAAATGATAAATTGCAAAGGTCAAAATATGAGATAGAAAGTCAATTATAAATAGAAAAAGCTAAAATATTTAACAAAAAACAAAATAATAAATTGACGAAGTCAAAATATGGGGTAAAAGAATCAAAATCATAAATTGAAAAAGTGTAAATATCAGCTAAAAGTCCAAATAATAAATGTAAAAGGTCAAAATATGGGATATAAAGTTAAGATAATAAATTTTAAAGGTCAAAACATAAAAGTCCAAATAAAAGATAAAAGTGTGTGCTATGCAAAATTGAAAATATGAAATGTTAACACAAATGAATTTCCCACATTTCTTTTGTCTAGTTATTTTTACTCTTTGTATTTTTCACATTTTTATGACTTAAGGATATTTTATATCATCGAGGCTAATTTTCGATTTTTTATACAGAAGGAAATCTGCAGAGCTCATATTTTAGGGCCAGTTATAATAAAAATATGATATTAACTTGCGGGCCGGGTATAACTGTACCACAGGCCGGATTTGGCCCCCGGGCCTTGAGTTTGACACCCCTGCTTTAGAGGGAAAGCAGCAAGCTTGGTTGTTTCCAGAAGTTTAGAATGCAAGATGTTTTGTTTGCAACTTTCAGTGACCAACAAATCTTTCTGCATCATTGCTCAGAAAATATGACTGCCTCAGGTTGCTATGGTTACTCCTATCACCTAACATCAGTTGCGTATTAATCTGGAAAAGTGTTAAGATGTTTTGACCAGAATTACCTGAGAACTTCCATTGGTGTCCATATATCGGAAGTTCGTGGACACCAATGGAACTCTAAGAGCCAATCAGAAAGGAGTATTCACCAAGATCATGGTATAATTGATTTTATTTTACATGGCAAAATACATTTAAAAGATAGCCAACGTGTTGTGACCTACTCTAGTTTTCACTAGTGCCTTTGTCAGCATTGACTTGGGCCCCTGTGAAGAGTTACCACGAGTGTCCACTTGAGGCTGACTGCAGGAATGCTCTAAGTCGAGCTCAGTGGGCGGGCTATTGTCTTCTGTCAGGCCGATCCAAAGTTAAGACAGGGGTTTCAATTTGTAGGCCGCCATGGGTTGGCTTCACAAGCTGTTTGAGTCCACCAATTTTAATCAGATGCCTGACATCACACAGGCTTTGTCCAATTCTTTCTACAGTCTGTGTGTGCACCACATCTCAAGTGCCTGGTATGGTGATATTTCAGAGATCCAAGTTCTTGCCTTTTTCTTTTCCCATGTGGCGCCACTTATGGGCCAAAACAGGGAAATGATAAATGAAGAGTCTTATTGACCTTTTTGTAGCAAATATGCATGTTCACATTGGAAGAATATGTTACCAGTGGGTTTCTTGATGACCCTGATGAAGACAGAATACATCACAGGATGTATTCTGTCTATTCAGGATGTATTCAGAATGTATAGGAAGGATAAACACAGATGAGCGCATTTCTGGTTTGTGCTTCCAAAGTAAAAGAACTTGAGAATGTCGTTGGAGAACATCATTTGTACAGGATGCTTTTCTTTTGAATAGTCCTGACATGCTTCTGCAATTCTCTGAATCAAGTCATTTATAGGTGGGTTTATGGAGGTAAAACTAAGCCCCAAGTACACTTCTGTGATCAGGTCAGTGTGAATGTGGATTATTATAAGCATTGGAGGCTTTTGTTTTGACAGACTTCGCAGGAATAAAAGGTGTTAATGATCAGCCACTTCACTAAAATTTAGCATCACGATACTAACAGACAGGGGGTACTGAACTGTTGATGCTTTGAGAGAGACAAAGCCACAACATGCTTTTTTCAATCATCCAGGACTAAAAACAAGTGAAATATGGGATAAACTCACCTTCAGAAGGTAAGGTTCCTGCTGCATCTGGTTCAAGTAAGTAGATAAGTTCTTCAGCAAGTAGCCTGACCCTTGATCGTATAGTGAACTCTGATCAGAGTGTAGCTGCCTGGCTCTGTGCCAGAGCAGAGAGACTGACGTTGGTGATTAAATTTATTGTTTTCTGGCACAGATTTCCCTGTTATGGTACTTTTAATGACCTGTAGGCCACAATGAACAAAAACACAGCATGTGACTGGCTAGTAACTTTTAATGACGACAGTAACATCAGCTAACAACAGACTGTACTGAGATGAACTGCTCAGTAATTCTATCATTGTGATGTTAGGGGAGCGGGGCAGTTCCCCAAAGGGACAGTGATGTCATGAGCTCCCAAATAAAGCCAAGCCAGGAAAGAGGCAAACAACTTTCTAACAGTCTAAATAAAAAAAAAATCAGTCACACATAGATCTCAGTGTTTTCACATGACAACCATATTCCAACATATCTGGTGTGTTAAGACACAAAATTTGGATTTCTTGTCATATAGACTTCTACTCTGCAAAAGCTTTGCCAAAAAACTGGACAGCTTGAAGAAAGAACAGACCAAAGTGTACTGAAGAAAAAAGGCCCTGGCTGTGTTAAATAATTCATTGAGCACCACTACAACTGTTAAAGCGTAGGTGTGGAAATATCCTCCTCCTGTTAACTGTGACTTTATACAGGATATTCACCCCTCACTGCTTCTTCTTTAATCCTGATAAAGTGATGCAGACACAGCCAACTGGTTAACTGGGTTAATTGGTTCTTCAGAGTCATAGGATGAGCAGCGAGGGCCATGGTGATTTATCATGCAGACAATAACATTAACCACATGGAGCCTGTGGAAGCCTACAGAAAATGATCAGTCACCACCGCCTCTTTAATAGTGACTTTTCTTGACACGGACTGTAGCTTTATCTAATAAAGCGACTATTAATAGTGCACAGAGTTCTGTAGTAAGAGTTTTTGGTAGCATAATCTGTGTAAAATTGCACCTTTTAACAGGTACAAGCTACAGAACAAGCTTCTTTGTCCATCAACATGCTCTTAAATAAATTAGAGCAGTATTGTTAAAAGTTTGTAAAAGCTGCATTAAAGCCAGTCTTGAAGAGTCACTAATCCCCTTATAGAATTAATTGCAGTGTTTAATGCAAAGTGTCATATTAGGATGTGCTCAGCTGCTGTTAAATAAGGTTTTCTGACGAAAGTTGAGTCATTGTTCATTTTTGAGCTTAAAGTAACCTTGAAGTCCTTTGGCTCTGTTTTATATTTTGCCACTTGCAGGAAGCAGAAAAAGGCATAAGCACAACTATGTAGGGCTGAAACAATTCCAACAATTCAATGCCCATATATGCCAAAGGTTCATGCATAGACATGGCAGTGTGTTGCATGGTGTGTTTCACACGGACCATTATTTGTGTGGCACAGTGCACCTGCTTTCACTGTTGCTGAAATGTAACATGCAGTAAAGACAATGTGTCATGAAAATTATGAAGGAGGAGAGAGATGATGATGCAGTTATGTTTAAAGGCTGATTAATGTTCCTTCCACGGTTCTAGCAAGTTAAAGTGTTACAGAGATTCAGCTTTAGAATGAGAGCAGGGCTCTTGTCATCCTTCTGAGGCAGGAGAAGAGTTGTGAGTCCTTCGCATACTGCTGGGTTTTCTGCAGCACTCCTGTCTGGGTGATGTCAAAAGAAGGAAAGAAACTCTTGTACTCGACTGGCCGATTGCTAACTGCACTGAAACTCGGGCTAAAGCTGGGAAAACAAAGTAACAGTGGAAGACAACTAATGTGCAAATGTTTGTGTAGGTGAGTCAGGAGGTCAGTTCATCTTCCTTCCACGGTTCCAGCAAGTTAAAAGTCGTATGGCATGAAGTTTCAGCTTTGGGATGAAAGCAAGGCTTGTATTGTCTTTCTGAATGTGTCCTGCTGCAAGGGCCACTGGGAAGAGTCATACTTGGAAGATGAGCCCACTGTTTAAAGGTTTCCCCCCAAAAGTACTAAAACTCAGGCTTCAGAATGGCCTTATAGGCCAAGTCGTTTAAATGAAAACCACCACATGACAAATTCTCAGCAGTGTTTTATGAAAACTTTCTGCCTGATAGTATTACATCAATCTATGGAGTGTACCCTCTGATAAATTGGTCCTTTTATAGCCTCTAAAGAACTATGGATATGTCTTTTTGACCCTATCTTGGTGTATGCCATCATGTCTTCATGGATTTACATTATGTTTACACCTTTTGTGATCATCTAAAATCTTAACAATAAAAATTCAATTTAGGAAAGTGTAAAGGGAAATTGTGTCTTAAACTTGTACCCTTGTATTTACCCAACCTTAACCTTTGCCTTATCTTTAGAGTAAGGAAAACAATGTCTGACCAGGTGTTCCCCTATTGGGGAAGTTTCATAACCTTGCAAAGCAGATGGATACGCCCGTTTCCGTGTTTCTCACTGGCGAATCCATCTTGCAAAGCTCCCGTCTGAACAGTTTGGGCCCGGTTAGAAAGTGACAGGACCAATCAGCGACGAGGGGCAGTACTTCTTGGGCGCCGAGGAGCCATGATGTAAGGAAGCGGTTACAAGAGGCCGATGCAGATATAGCGGAAGACATCAATGTGGATATTGCTCAAGCATCAGTTTTATCAGAACTTGACGACATTTCTTTGTTTAAAGAAGAACAAAGAACAGCATTGAGTCGTTTTCTTTTCGAAAATGACAAAAGTCGTGTACTGAGGTATCTACAGTCGCTATTGTTCACGTTATGCTGTTCTGTATTGAGTTTACTCTTCGTTAGCAGCTACGTCATGTGTTTTGTTGCTCTGATTTGCCCGTAAAGATATGGAGCACGGAGGTAAGTGTTTGCCCACGAGGGGTTAAGCCTGGGAAAAGGTTTTATGCAAATGAGTGTTGTAAACTGGAATATAAAAGAGCACTGGATGAAAAGTTCGGGCACATTCTGCCATGGCCATTCTGTGTTTTTAGAAATTCCCACCACAGAAAGCATCTGTGACTTCTGAAAGTCTATACTTACATTTTTTTTTCACTGAGTAATAGGTTTATATATTTTTTGTCTGAATTTATTTTTAAACTTGCCAATGTGATGACTGACGTGTCTGGTCATGTGACCAAGTTAGAGCCATAATGAGGCACTAAGCACATGTCCCTTCAGTCTGATGAACAGCAGCGGTGCTCAAAACCTAACTTTGGTGTATAGCAGGAGGGTTCAATAGGAATTGTTTTCTTTTGTTGTGACAATGCCACCAGGGGGGGATTTCAGCCCCAGGAAATCCTAAAACTGAATTTGAAATTGAGAAGTAAACAAGGTCACACTGGTTGGTAATAACAACAGGTAGAGACTGTTTACATTTAAAAAATAAGAATTAAATTTATGAAACAAAGATAATAAATGTCAAAATTAAAACTTTTAACAAAAGCAATAATCCCCCAAAATATAACCCAAATTAACTGAATTTATAAAGGCTAAATAAATTAACAATACTGTTTAAAATAAGGCGGCCTTATAGCAAACAGCTCTTTAACCAGGGAGCACCCGTATGCTTCAGAAAGGCCAAAAACAGCCAAACAGAGGCAAGGAAGCCCCGCTGCACCACTGCTCAAGGACCACAACAGTCAGCCGAAAGCCAAGTCACACTCAAACAAGCCAAAAAAGCTGGAAAAGCCAAGTTGCCACATGAATGCACCACTGCCCCCAACGAGCCACTAGCAGGGCAATCCGTCCCTCGTGGTGCCAGCTATCAGCCACACTGCAGCCATCAGCTGTGCTGTAACATGCAAAAAAAATGCCACCAAACACGCAACACTCACAGAAAAGGAAATAGGTAGCGTGCATTACCTGTTGTAGAAAGATGTGCACTCTTGTGGCTGCCACACCAAACAAGAGGCTCCACCTCCAAAGACGAGTGGAAGGAGAGGTGTTGCACGTCTGTGTAAGTAACCACGCACGGTGCTGTCCTGCAATCAAAGTGCTGGCAGACTAGCACAGTGCCAAGCAGCGGCAGGGAGGTAGAAGACCTTCTGCCACAGATGGAATGAATAATTTGGACTTTTGGAGCCCTGTTAGAACAGGCAATGCCAACTGAATAATGGCGCTACTTGTACCCAACTTCAGAAATATAGAAATATCCCTTTAACAAGAAACTTGTGTTGATAATTACAGCCTCCCTAGAATATAAAAATGAGACTGGTGGACAGAAAGTTTTGGCTTCATGTTTAAAAGTTCATCTTATGCCAACAGTAGGTTAGACTTAGATTATGTTTA
The DNA here is from genome assembly GCF_018320785.1 of Cheilinus undulatus. Taxonomy (NCBI): domain Eukaryota; kingdom Metazoa; phylum Chordata; class Actinopteri; order Labriformes; family Labridae; genus Cheilinus; species Cheilinus undulatus. The sequence goes on along the minus strand of NC_054884.1, from coordinate 8,637,853 downwards.
AAGCAGATGACATTTTTAAGTTCTTAGAGCTTTGTCTGCCATTCAGCCATTTCTAACACATCTATTCCACACACATACGCAGAAATCCCTTAACGGTTCCCTGAGCCCTCCAACTTAAGTTCTTCAACTATAAAACTGTCACAGCAGACACCATTGTTGTTCCTCAGCCTGACATTTCCTTTTCCTGCCCGGCCTCACTCTTGACCTTCACCATGGTACAGAGGCCCTCCAGCCCAGGGATGCAATATTCTCTATAGGTGCATATCAACTGCCAAGACCGTTTTCAAAGGTTCCTCCCACCCTGCGCTGCCTCACCTGCAAACTACAAAGAGCAGGCATTTTCAATCACAGGTCTCAGAAGCAGTGGCCTTAGTATCCGTCGCTCCTGGGCATTCCTGCACACGGCTGACCCTTCAGCTCAGCGGTGGGAGCGGTTCAAAGCCAAGCGGGGACAGACACATCTCTACGCCTCTCACGGATACAATGCACGTCCACGTTAACCCGTGTGCAAATGCTCCTGCAGCAAAAAGGAGAAGAGAAGCCCCCAGCCGCTCAAGCAATTCTGAAGATGTCTGTGTGGAATAATTACCCGCGTTATAAATGATGCTGACAGATTTAGTCAAACACTTTTTCTTTGTTGATACTCGCTAATGATGATTTATGATCATAGACTGTTAATGTGCATGCAATGATTCATCACAGCCCTTAAAGCTGCAAGACTCACTAACTCAGATTATTAGATTAATATTTAAAGCAGTAATTAGGGCAGTGCTGGCTGCTCAGGGAAAAAAGTCCTAAAAAAACAGAGTAAAGAGGTAACTGGATGTCAAACTTCACACAAAAATTGACTTCTTCTGGAGAATGTGCACACTTAATCACCGATGGTACATCTTTATTTAAACCTGTGTTGTTATTGGTGTGGGCATAGTGGGGAAGTGCATGAAAGAAAAATGTAGTTTGAAAAAGACAAATCAAACATGTTAGTCTGATTGGAATCGTACTAAATCTAATGTCTGGTTGGAGTTTTATGCTTGCATTTGACGCCTTAATCCAAACAACACTGGACTTACCCTCGGACTTCCACTGGCTGTCATGGTTACCCCGCAGTTTGCCTGTTTGCCCTGCCGCCTGTCAACACCAAATGACTACATTTCCATTGCACAGCCCCGCTGGACTGCTTGACCTGTGAGACCGAGCCGTTTGTCCTCTCTTGGATTTTTATGCTTCTACCATTGAGCTTAACCCTCTGAGACTGATGTCTTATATGTCAAGAAGAGGCAGGTTATGTAAGAGTTAATGCCCTACGAGGTGTCCAATTATCAGGGATTAATGGGCGACTAGAGGACTGATGGTTACCTCTACAAAATCCATTAATCCCTGATAGTTGGACATCTTCAAGGGCATTAACCCGCTTATACCATGGTCACTTGCCAAAGAAAATAATTACTAAAACCACTAATTGACTGTTTCATATGTTTCACAATCAAAATATGTTTTACTTAACCAACAATTCCATTTCAGTCATCTGATAGAAAGCTGACCAGCTGTTTGAATAAACAGAATAATTCCACCTTCTGCACTACGAGGTCACAGAGGACGGATGGAGCTGTCCACGCCCTGCAGGTGCTGATTCTCCGTTAGAGACACGTCAATATTTATCGTGCCAGTTTATCAGAAGCATTCCCTTTGGCTCTACAAAGAAATATTGGCTTATTTTCTGTTGTTTTATATTATTTAAATTATCTGACAATAGTCTATAGAAGTTAGAACAAGAGGGAAGTTGCTTTTTGCAACACTCACCTTTCAGTGTTAAGGTGAGCCTGGAAATAAGTCGTACGTCAGACACAGGAGATAAGACTGTTTTACGTTACTGGTCTTAAACCTGGAGTCTGTCATTTTATTTATGTCAGTTAAGTAATGGTTGACGCGTTGCAGGCTCCTTAGGCTGCCTCAGGTTGCCATGGATACTCCTGCCATCTAATAGCTGCTGTGCATTCATTTGGAACACTGTAAAGATTTTTTTGACCTGAGCTACTTGAGTAGTTCCATGGCTGTCCATAGTTTATCGACACCAGTGGAACTTCAAGAGCCATTCTGAATTGAGTATTCCATCAGACCATAGTGTAAAACAGGTTAAATTACATTTGAACCGTATATCATAGCCACTTACTTCTCCACCTACTCCTTCTTGAAGCCTCTGTTGTGCCATTCTAATGATGCTATTCGTTGCTTTGTAGCCCTTGTGGTACATTTTATTGCAAGCATGGAGCTTTGGAGACTTTCCGGGGCATTTAAACATTAAATCTACACTAATTACTCTAATACTGAATGTTTTTTTTATCCATTTTTTAATCCAGTTCCAAGCAGCTCTGCATTAGCCATCATTTTTGTTTCCCCATAATGGATGTCACATCGGCTGTGACAACCAATGGCAGGCTGTTCAGTGGTCACATCATGCTTTGCCAAACATGTGTATGCACTCACAAACTGGAGGAGACGGCCTAGAGAAAAAGAGACGATAGAGCCTGAATTGTGTCCCTCTGTGTCAGTACTGAACAGGAACGCTTTGAATGATGGCACAACTAGAGCTAACACAAAGAAGCGCAAGGAATTTTTTGAAAATATGTGAACAATTTGAAGACTTTTCCCTTGTCCCCAAGAGATGGAAGAACTAGATCTTAGTGATTATTGTTTACTATGTGTGTTGCTTAGTGGCGTTGGTCACTTTCAGGGGTTGACTTTCCTACCTTTTGTGGTTTGGCTTTCTAAACTTTCATGGGTGGGCTTCATTATGTTTGAGGATTTAGTTGCAGCAAGTTCAGAGGACAATCTGTTGCTATCCTCTTAGAGACATCAGACTGGCAATGTAAATATTTTATGTTATTGTAGAGATGCTAGACATTGTATTTTATAAGGTACTGTAAGAATGTGTCTTTTTAAGACAATAAGTCCACAGCTAAGGCGCTTTCTTTAGTTTACTTTGCAAATAGTGTTTTTTATTTTTCTCAGTTCAGTACTGTGGCCTTGTTTTTGATTATTTATCTGAGGTGCTATTTTGATCTGATTTTCACAACTTTGCTCTTACCTTCTTTGTAGTAAAGAGAGGAAATGAGAGATCTTGTGTAAGTCTTCCTTATTAGAATAGGAGTTTGTGCAAATTTTGGTGTTACGTAGAATTATAAGGGGCAGTGACTTGACTGTACTCAACTGCAGACTAACTTTTGATGGAGCACATATGTCAGTAAGTCCTGTCTTGTAACATCACCTTTTGTGTTGGCATCACTCACGTATCCTTACACCTTTACTGCATAAAATAGCCCCATCGTGTTACACTAATGTGGTCAAATGTGGTGGATTTTCATTGGCAATGAAGTTCCAGAAGATCTCAGGTGACAAGGAGAAATGCTAACATAATGTAACTAAAGAAGTACTGTAACTAGTTACTTTTAGCTGTGAGTAAATAACTAATGTAACTCATTACTTTTTTTAGACATTAACTAGTAATGTGTGATGGATCACTGCATTCAGTATTATACACAAGCCTCCCCCTTTGCATCACCGTTTTGACCTCCAGAATGTATAAACATCATGGTCTCAGGTCTACCTCCTGTATGTAAGCTAATGTTAGATAAGGGTGCTTTACATCTCTGCTGTCTCATATCCTGAGCATTTTTTCATTTCTAAAATCAATACATACTTATATACACCTCCATCTTATTGTTCTCCACTAAAAACTATTTTTTTCTTCCCAGTGCTGCTGTGGAAAAGACGAGTTCATGTCTATAAAGATAGTGAACTGAAGAAAAGAGCAGCGCATGAGGCGTGACTAAGCCATTGCTGGAAATGGCAACAGATCCTCTCCAGCAGCCATGATGAAGCTGAAATACCAGATCTTTATTCAGTGGATAGGAGTGAGTGTGCAAGTTTCTGTTACAGCTTAACTTCACCATGCTCCGAGGAACATCTGCAGTCAGTAGAACTCTGTTTGTATTTGTTTTCAGGCCTCTGTAGCGGCCATAGCCAAGGCTACAGGCATCATGTCTGTCTGCCTCAGTCCTTCTGGTAAACACGATATCTGAAGAGCTGTATGAGGGATTTCTTCAAACTTGGTAGGAATATCCACTCTGACACAAGTATTAACTGATTGGATTTTAAAGGTCATAGGTCAAGATCATTTTGGCTCATATATCCCTTGTTTTCCAGGCCATTTTTGTGAAGTTGCTAGCTGTAGACAACACAGACTTAGTCTCAGAGATTTTATCAACTTGTTCCTGAAGCAAACTTCAGAAGTCAATAAACAGGAAAAGTAAGTCAACCCAGACATCCCTCTCCCCTGCAATGTTTCCCAGTTCCTCCTCAGGGATTGCAAGGTGCTCCCAAGTCAGACAGGGTATATAATCCCTCAAGCCAGTTCTGGGTCTGCTCTGAAGTACCCTGCAAACACAACTGTCACTTTAGTCATACAGGGACCCATATTCCTGCAGTTCCCCCCCAATGAACTCCCTAGGGGCCCTCTCCAAGTCCACAAAACACATGTAAACTAGATGAGCAAAACTCCCATGCTCCCTCAAGGTGCCCTGCAAGAGTTAAGAGATGGTCCACCGTTCCAACACCAGGACAGAATCTGCAATGTTCCACCTAAATCTGAGGCTCATAGGCATGTGACCTATCCTGCAGCCAGCCAGCAGGCAGAGCTCCAAAAGAGCTGGCTTCAATTTTGGTCAGCTTTCATGGTTTTCATCATTCTATAAAATGTATGATCATTCACCTAGGATCAGGGACTGTTAAATATGAAGGGTTTATACAGTCATATTGATTTACTCATTAAATACCAATGTTTAAACCTTTATCCATATTCACAAGTAAAAAGAAAATGTCTAGTGATGGTATAACTGAGCTGCAGGGATTCCCTGGGGCTCTATCCTGGGTCTCGTCAAATAAAGGAATTGGGTTTGTGGTTTTCTGGGAGGTTTCCTTTCTGTCGTGCTTTGTTTTTTTTCATGCATCTTCTCTTTGTTTTAGCACATGTTGACATCCCAGCACTGATAAATGGTGTATTGGGCTTTACTATACACCCTCCCCTGCATATATCCATGCTTGTCTGCATTCTCCATGTCAGTCTTGTTAATCTGCCATAATTATCGCTGGTATGTTGCCTTATGAGGCGCTAAAGCAGGGCGACATGATGAGGTTGTTCTCTTTTATTCCTTCACTTCCCTGGTTTTTATGGCCTAATTAGGAGGGTCCCGCGGGAGATCCCTCTGTGCCGGCACATCGGAAAGAGAGGGAGGTGGGAAGAGGAGAGGGAAAGAACATGAGGGGTGGAGGCAAAGTTGTGGGAACAGGGATACCCCCAGAGGATAGAAGAGATAGACTGTCGATACATGAGAGTCAGTGAAGAGGAGAGTGATGAAGGCTCAGAGAGTGTACGCCTGGTTGATGTACTCTTTTTTCAGCATTTCATCTCAACACATCAGAGCACTGTATAGGATCCTCATCACCATCTGTGGAGGGTCATGGGTGTGGTCAAGGCTTCAGATTATTATTCATAAAGACTGACAGTTTGAAAGGTTCTTAAAGACTATTTGTGGGTTTTGTTGTACTTTGACTGGGGGCGTTGTAAGTTCTTGTTCCTGTTTGGGTTGACCTGCTCTGTAGATTATCATGTTTTTGCAGCGGCCTCAGATGAGGCATTTTGCAAAGTGTGCCAGTTCTGGCATATTTCAGAGACAGTCCAAAGCTCATGCAGTAGAATTACAAAGACTAACTTGAAAGTCAGTGATGTAGTCCAGTGTGGGATTTACTCATACTACTGCATAAACAGAGTATGTGTAGTATGAGGGTTAAGCTGCAGAATGGTCAACTCTGAGCAGTAGCGGCATTTTTCTTCAGGAGGGCGATGACAAAATCAGGCCTTTATATATTTGTATGTAAGATATGTTGAATAGAATGCCTTTTTGTGTGTTTTTAACTGTGCAAATGGCAAAAAAGATCACGTCTGATCCACAGAGTAATCTGTGCTAACTTCACACAAAATGCATACAAACTGCTCAGTCAAGGAGTAGAGTGTCTCTTCTGCAGAGGTGAACTTTTTCTTGGTGATTGTGTTCTCTGAGACTACAATTTCTGACCTGGCTTAGTCCTTCTCTAGTGTCTTGGCAGTTGTTCTGGGGTCTTTAGAAACATCTCTCACTAGTTTTCTTTCCAGAGTCTTTGAAATCTTTCTCCTCCCACCTCTGCCAGGCCTGTTCTGGGCTGTGTGGCTCTCTTTAAATTTCTCAGTGATCCTTCTCACTCCATATCTTTGTGCTTGGAAATGCTGTGATAACTTTGTAGATCCTTCTGCTTTGTGAGCATCAACAATTATTTTTCTCAAGTTTAAACTGATTTATTTAGTTTTTGCCATGATGCTTTCTCCAGTGACAGCTCACACCCTTACTTAAGTTTTTATAGTGTGTGTAAACTGGAAGATAACCCTCAGTTTTAACTTGATTTTACATCTTTGAGCATTGCAAAGTTAAAGCACATCATTGCACAATCATGGTTTGTTGTGCGGCTCATCTTAAAGGTCAGTTCCAATCGTGGCTAATAATAATAATAATAATAATAATAATAATAATAATAATAAAATAATAATAATAATAATTTAGACCCTGGTAGTTTTAAAGAATGTAAGCATCCAAAATAAAACTACTATATTTGAAACTGCTGTGTTAAAAACTCTGTGCTCTGTTAAACATCACTTGGGAAATACTTCTAAAACCTGAAATTTTCATCCTCATCTCTTGACTGTTTCATTCATCCATTTCATGAGGTATATTTTAAAACTTTTAGAAAGGGTATGACTTGGAAGGACTGGGCAAACGTTCTGTCTCATACATGCCAGTCAGAGAGAAGAGGTAGTAGGCATGTATAGCTGTGGGAGTGACATGAGCTCAGCAGGCAGGCGCTGGTGTAGTTTATGAACACTGGAGCTTGTTGGTGGATGAAAGTCATGATGAGGTCAGTCTAGACTACAGCAAAAACATCCAAGAAAGGCTGCCAGTGTGGTTGCTCATGCTGTCCACATTTAGTAAAACTGCTGCAAGACCCTAGCTACTTTCGAGCTAACCGCTCCTCCAGCAGCCAGCCTGTAGCTGCTGCCTCATTCTCCTCACCCGCAGTTTCCATGGTTTTGCTTCGACAGAAGGCGAGCGACCTCACCCACAGGAATTGGTGTCTGGAGCACTGCTAGCGGGCAGAGATCAAAAGACCACTACAAGTTCCCACACAAATAGTATGTTAACAAGAGATAATTTTACTTTTTTGGAGTTAATTTATGATCCCAGGCTGCACGGCGGCGCAGGGGTTAGCACTGTTGCCACTCAGCTAGAAGGTCCCTGGTTCGCTTCCTGGTCAGGGCCTTTCTGTGTGGCGTTTGCATGTTCTCCCCCGTGCATGCATGGGTTCTTTCCGGGTACTCCGGCTTCCTCTAACCACAAAAACATGTTCATTCGGTTAATTGTTGACTCTAAATTGGCCGTAGGTGTAAATGTGAGCGTGTCTGTCTCTATATGTCGGCCCTGCGATTGACGTGCGACCAGTCCAGGGTGTACTCGCTTCTCGCCTGACGACGGCTGGGATAGGCTCCAGCCCCCTGCGACCCCCAATGGGTAAGCCGTATAGAAGATGGATGGATGGATGGATTGAATTTTAAGTCCATGAGCGCTTGTTGTAAACTTGCTGTTTTAAAAAAAATCTGGAAAATTTAGGGAGTCTGATCACTTCAATCAAGTCAGAGATGTCCTGACTGATGCTCAGGGTGCATAAAGTCCGTGCTTTGGTAAAACAGAAAAACCCACAGGATAAAATACTGAGGAAAAGCCTTAGGCATGAAACTAACAGACTGAAAACAGCTAAGACTGTGAGACAGGGGGAATTAAAGACTTAAATCCCAGACAGATATATTTTTATCATGCATACATTTATGTCACCTCAATCAAAAGAGGAATGTACAAGGTTTTCTTGGTTAACCCTTGGTTCTGATATTTTTCCTCAGCCAAACTTGCTCTCCTCCACACCATTACACATTCACAGAGTGTATTAATTATGTATTTTTCATAGAGTAGCCATGCCCAGCGTGCCTTTGCTCTCTCTCTCTGATTAGCAGCGGATCACCAGAGTCTCCGGTCATTAAACGTGCCCTGCTTCTGCAGCCTTGAGTGCTAAACTACTGGGACTCTTGCTAAGCTTGGAAAAATTCAGATCGGATACTATGCATAATGAAGCAAACACAAGTTCATGAAAAAAAAAGCACATCCACTAATTCAGCATGCTTCCCTGCTCTCTCTTTACCACCTTGTCTGACTGTTAAATAATTCATCCAGCTCCATTCAGCGAGTCTTCCCCTGATAGCCATCATGTCAATCTTTAGCGAAGGCCTGCTGGTTGCGTTGGGCTGCAGGAGTCGAGCGCTCCCACCGGTTCATCTGGAGTGTCAGGAGAGAGGTTTACACGCAGTGTGTGGGTGTGAACATGTATGTGCCGGTGCATTTGTGCATGCTTACACCCATTAGGTGCAATACAGCACGAGAGTCAGGCTTACGGCTGGGTCGGATCGATTCTCTTCATCATGTCCTGGGAAATTATTGATTTTTCTTCGTACCAAAGTCTTTGGACAATGCTGCAATTAGAGCTCAGGAGGGACGAGAGAGAGCAGGAAGAAGGCACCCCGAGGCTCTGGAAGCTTCCCTGCCTCTGCTGCTGGAGAACATATTGAACAGGATGTCAGGAAAAACCCACAGAGCCCAGAGCTGGGTCCACAATTTGGACCGGGGTGGACCGACTAATGCAGACATAACGGTTGTGTACTCTCTCTTTTTATTGTGCGACACACCACACTTAAACTTTTATTTTGGCAACAGTATTTTAGGCCTCTTACTTAGTCTGCTGTTGATTAATATTACTAAGATCAATAGTGAAGCTATGATTTTAGTTTGATTTTAGTGTGATGAGCCAAATTATTCAAGAGCAACATCTTACCATCTTATCAGAAATGTGTCAAACTGATGTCAGAGATTCTCACAAAATATATCAAATGGATCCATATCATTTTAGCAAGAAAATACCACTTATTTTAAGTGTTTTTAAATCAACACACTATACAGATAAAAGTTTTTGGCAACACCTGCCAGTCATGAACTTAGGTGTTTCAATCAGCCCCATTGCCACAGGGGTATAACATCAAGAACCTAGCCATGCAGTGATACAAAACAGCTCAGTGACTTCAAGCTTGCACTGATGGATGCCACCTTTGAAATAAGACAGTAGTTGAAATTTCATCCCTGCAGGATATTTCACAGTCAGCTGTAAGTGATATTATTAGAAAATGGAAGCATTTACAACCAACAGCAACTCAGCCATATTAGAGAAAACCAAATAAAATCACTGAGCAGGGTTGACGGTCAACTACCAAGGCAAGGGCTGTCCAAACGATGACATGTGGGCCAAACGTGGCCCTTTGCCCATTTTTAATCAGCCCGTAGAAAATTCAGCCACAGAGCATGAAGCTCATGCTCGACCGAAGTAAAGTGCTGTAAGAGAGGTTTTGCCCCCTTTCTGATTCCTGATGTTTTTGCATATTTATCACACTTAAATGTTTCTGATCAACAAACCAGTTACTCCCAGCTGATTCCAAGCACAAAAACTGTGCAGCAGGAGCTTCATGAATAGGTTTCAGCAGCTGCATGCAATCCTCATATCACCAAATCCAAGTGTTGGATGGAGTCTTGTAAAGCAGACCACACCGGACTGTGGAGCAGTGAAAACGTGTTCTGTGGAGTGACAAATCCCATTCCTCTGTTTTAGTGTTAATTTTGGCAGCTTTTTTAAATTTTAGTTTTAGATTTTAAAGGGATACTTCAACATTTTGGCAAATTTGCCCATTGTCATAATTCCTATAGTCTTAGTAATAGGTTAGTTTCCTTTAGTTGTTGCTGCAAGCTGTTTCTAGATCTGGGGGGACCGTTAAACCAGCTGCACCGCAAACGCTATTTTAGCAGACGGAATTTTTGCTTTCCCTCATCAAACTCATAAAACACACAACCCAACAACTCCAAAACGCTCTCATGGACAAGTTGTGACCTGCACATTCACCACGCTATGAAATAATCATGGAACGTTACGAGACGGAAATGTTTTAAAGTTAAATGCAAAGCCGGAACTACACTCCAGACATGGCTGCTGCACTGTGTCACTCCGCCCAGTGGTTCACTCAAGAAATAGTTCCGAGTATTTGCTTCATGTGTCATAATTATACGTTATTTCATAGCGTGGTGAATGAGCGGATCACAACTTGTCCACAAGAGCGTTTTGGAGTTGTTGGATTGTGTATTTGATGAGTTTGATGAGGGAAAGCAAAAATTCCCTCTGCTAAAATAGCGTTCGCGGTGCAGCTGGTTTAATGGTCCCCCCAGATCTAGAAACAGCTTGCCCAGACAACTAAAGGAAACTAACCTATTACTAAGACTGTAGGAATTATTGTAACGGGCAAATTTGCCAAAATGTTGAAGTATCCCTTTAAATGAAATGCATTTTATTTTCAGTCACATTTTAGTCATTTCTATCCTTTTTTACCTTTAGTCTAGTTTTAGTCCATAAAAAGTCATCACATTTTAGCCTTTACTTTTAGCCCAAGTATTTATTTTCTTGCCTAAATCTGGTACAAAATCATGGTAGTGTGTTCTATCCACCCTGCCAAACCTGGGATCCCTGCTTTCTGCAGCTGAGGCAGAATAGATACAGATGCATTGTTTTTTGACAGATTTACCCACAGTTGAGAAATATCACAGATTTTGAATGTCTGACGAAAACCAAATTACATTGTAGACTAGTTTTAGTCATCCTTGTCATTACAGATCTATTTTTGTTAGTCTTAGTGTAGTTTTTGTCATGGATAAAAAGGTTCGACAAATAGTTTTTTTCATAGTTTTAGTCAATGAAATTAACACTGGTCTGTTTGGCAGTCAGATGGGTGAGTCTGGGTTTGGTGGATGCAGGGAGAGCATTACCTGCCTGATTACACCGTGCCAACTGTGAAGTTTGGTGGAGGAGGGATGATGGTGTGGGGCTGTTTTTAAGGGTTTGGGCCAGGCCCCTTATCTCCAGTGAAGGTCAGCCCTAATGATTTAATATACCAAGACATTTAGGACAATGCTTTGCTTCCAACTTTGTGGCAAAAGTTTGGGGAGGGCCCTTTTCCATTTCAACATAACTGTGATAACTGTGCCCCAGTGCCACTGTGGCAAAACATGTTTAATGCACTCAGTGCAGGGCATGTTTTTCATCAGTGCAAATTCTTTGGATTTGTTGCAAAAGAGGGATATCTTACACAAATCTCACACTAAAGTCTGCATTATTAACACGGCACAGAAAATCACAGTGAGTATACTTTGTAGAGCTGCATATATCCTGCACTAAATATCTGGGTACATCGATTTTTACTGACGTATGTGTGTCAGCTGAACCAGATTATCAGTTTAACTTATTTCTGTGGGATCTGGGGATTTTTAGTTGTAGGTGCAGCTTATGCATACAAGGGGGCTGTGATTTGGGAGACAGGAATCACCTGATGGACTTGATCATTACGTGGTTGGCTTTGTCATTATCTGATGAAGGATCAATAAAGTGTTTGATTAAGAGACCTCAGTGTACAAAACAACAGGTGTCCAAGAAAATTCAGCTCAAAATAAGGGATGTCCTGGACAGTACGGGACAACTGGCAACCCTTAATATTATGGAAGTAAGCAATGAGTCAATTAATGCAAATAATCTTAACTTTAAAATAAACTTTCACAAACAAAACTTCCTGAAAGTAAATCTCCTCTAACATTAGCTCAGCTTGTTCATGGAGCTTAGTATGGTTTGCGGTTTGGATTTCTCCTGTTGTCCTTGTTTACAAAGTTCTTCAAAAGAGCTGAATTATCTGGAAAGGTCACATTCTCCAGAACAAACAAAACAAGCTTTAGTGTATGGCAAAATCAGTCCCTCATTTTAAACAGATACAGGTCATACAGAAGGGCTCAGATACTGCTGCTAATGCTAGCTGTGCTTGTGTCTTGGAGATGAGCTTTTTTCAGGCTGGGATTCTTGTAACCTTCTTTTTCACGGAAAGGTTCGGGTCAAAATCTCAGTCGATAATTCCTTTGTTACCTTCAATGTCTTAAATCAAAACAACACAGGCTTATATTTGCTTTTGTTTTCTTGCAGCTTTTATGTTACAGCTGTTTTTCCTTTCCAAGGCCTTCTCTCAGCATCTCAACAATGCTGTGTATCTTATAAATGGGCTCTTTGGTTGATCCATATCAAGCATGATCACTCAACGTTCTTCACTTAGCACTCATCAGTGTAAGCAAGTACAACCACTTGGAAAAGTATTGAATAAGCAAATTTGTTATGTAACAGTTTAAAGCAGGGGTCATCAAGTACATTTGCACAAGAGGCCAGAATAGTCTCAACAGAAACTCTGGGGGCCGGACTGTCAAATACACAGAAATTAAATTAACATTTTGGTCTGACTGAAATATTATTGTTGTAGTATTTGAATTTTGTTTCAAACCACAGGACATCTTTAGTCATTACCAGTGAGATCTATTCTTATTATCTTTAATGCAGCAGGTGAAAAGGAGCGAGACCTGACAACAGGATTGGCTGGACCCCTGAAAATCCAAGAGTATGGGCCCTCCCCAGTTGTCATGTAGCACCAATATTAACCCATTTTTGGCACTTTTAACACCTTTATGAAACGTTTCGCCTCTTTAACCCAATTTTTGCACAATTTAAACCCCAGTTGAACCACTTCTCCTGTATGTTTTATCCTCTATGTGCCACTCTTTTATCCATCTTTTCCACTTTTCTTCTACTGTATTTTTGCTACTTTTTAACCCTTTTCAATACATTTTTTCAACAATTTTTGCAATTTTAAAACCATTTTTTCCCAATTTTAACCTATTGTTGATACTTTTTGCCCCTTTTTTCCTCTTTAACCCAATTTTTGAAAGATTTTAACCCCAGTCAAACCACTTTTCCTGCATGTTTTATCCTTTTTTGCCACTCTATCATCAACTTTTCCCACTTTTCTTCTATTTTTGCCACCTTTCAACCCTGTTTCTTTACTTTCTTGCACGATATTTTGTCATTTGTAACCATTTTCTGATACCTTTTGCTCATTTTTTCCTCTTTTACCATTTTTTGACACATTTTAATCTTTTTTCATAACTTTTTCTGGCATTTTTTGCAACACTTAGACCAACCAAGTGATGTATTCTTGTTTTATGTTTTGCTTGCTAAATAAAGTTGAATTGAATTGAATTGAACCTTAACCATTTTTTAAAATATTGACTAATTTTGACAGTAAATTTCTGTAAAACAGATCAAATGTTAAGTCGTTCTAAAACGATTTCAATATTAATTTTTTGTGGGTTTGATTTAACAGCTGCAGACATTTAAAGCAAAAGGATACAACATCTTTTTTTCCTCCTTTCCTGAATTGAATGATCTTTCGGGGGCCAGACAGGAAGCTTTGGGGGGCCTGATATGGCCCCCAGGCTGCCAGTTGATGATCAGTGGTTTTAAAGAGTGTCCCTTTTAAGACTGAATAATAACAAAAGAAAATCTGTTTAATATTTCACACATCACTCAGAAATGTAACATTTGTCCGATTGTTTAATCTCTGCTTTCATTCCTGAAGTGAAGACATGGCCGTATATAATCAGAGGCGTCATGTTGCTGCATTAATGCACACGTCATGCTTTTCAGCGAGGTGTCAAGCGGCTCCTAACGTGAAATGAGATTGCAGGCCAGCCACCCTCCCCATAATAACTCACGGTAATAAATGGAATTAGCTGTAAATGGATCAGCTTGCAACATGATAACCAGCGCTAATTTATTCAACAGTAATAATCATCCGCTGTGAAATTAGAACAGCAGGAGATGAGTCGGGGGGGCCACACTCAGCTCATTCAGTGATGATGTGATGTCAGAGCCCATCTGCATGATCTAAGATAGAGATGATGAATCTGAAAGTCTGGTAGAAGACCAAGTGCCAAGACCAGGGCCCAGGCATTTAGAAACCCCTTTCAAAAAGCTCTTTCTCCATCCTTCTTTCTTCTGATGATGATCCTGTTCAAGGTGGAGTCAATCTCAGTTGTCATTGAGAGGTGGGAAGAGACAAACAATTACATTCAACCTCATGCCTACAGACTTTTTAGTGCCACTAATGAACCTACCAGCAGGTTTTTGGACTGTGGGAGGAGTATCCAATGAGACCTTAAGCATGCATGGAAAGAGCATGCAGACCTCACAAAAAAAGCCTTGTCCAATTAGGATTTGGATGGCCAGGATCTCAAGTGGCATTTGAGGGGAAGGGGGCTTCCAGGGGTCTCAGAATTTAACTCTGCTTTTTTCAGATGCCTGGGTTCTGTTGGCTTCCTCAGTTCCAGCAGACACTGGAGCAGTTTGTTGCTGAGTATGAGAATAAGCACCTCCATCTCTGACGCCATGGTTCTCTGCTGGAAAACTGTGGATTGCTTCCTCCAGGTGGGGAGTGAGTCTTTGCCCCAAGTGAAGGAGTTCAAGTATCTCAGAGTCTTGTTCAGGAGTGAGGGTAGAATGGACCGTCAGATTGAAAGGCGGATTGGTGGCTGCTCTGGACCCGCAGCTCCAGTGCAACAAAAGGATCCAGTTGGGGCGGTTTAGACATCTGATCAGGATGCCTCCCGGTCACCTTCCCGTGGAGGTCTTCCAGGCACGTCCAACTGGAAGGAGACCCCGGGGCAGACCCAGAAGTTGCGGGAGGGGTTATATCTGACCTGGTAGCACCTTGGAATCCCTCAGGAAAAAGTGGAAAACGTTGCTGGGGAAAGGGATGTCTGAGCTGACTTACTTTGTCTGCTGCCACTGTGACCAGACCTCTTATAATCAGAAGATGCATGGATGGAAGGATGGACCGTCTTGCTGAGATGCAACAGAGCTAATCACTGCACTGCTATGCAGCCCAGCACCCTCACTCAGCTAAATGTGTTCTTAATCGGGTCCTTGCTCAGCAGAGTTTTAGGAATAATGGGCCTGATTTGTCAACAGTTCGTAAAAGGAAATTTAAATTAAATTAAAACCATTTTACACAGATTTCAAGATTTTGACAATCACCAAAGGTTTCCTCTCAGTGATATGTTCTTTGTTAGAACATAATCTGAGAACTCTCCAGAGCACCCTGACCAACATTTGAGTGCTCATGTGACAGGAAAAAATATAAGTTTTGTATTCATCAGGACTCAAATGTGCCAGAGTAAGAATAGCATGAGAAAAAGTGAATTTTCAGTTCTATCTTACTGGATTTTTATCCATTTAACACTTTGATATACCACTAAAGTTTACCAAAAGGCATGTGGGAGACTCAAGTGGAGGGAAGTTCTTTGGTTTGGTGAGATGCTTTTTGGCCAACAGACAAGACACTACCACCACAAACACACCACCTCCATTGTGAAGCATGGAGGAGGCAGCATTATGCTGTGGGAATGCTTCTCAGGAGTCAGCCCTGAAAGGCATGCAAAGGTAGGGGTTAAAATGAATGCGGCAAAATGTAGGAAAATTCTGGAGAATAATCTTACTCAGTCTGCAATAAAAGACAATTACCTGAAGCATACAGGCCCCGCCCACTCTTCTGGGCCTCAGATCATCTGAGATGGATTGACCTGAAGTGGAAACATGTGCCATGGTCTGATAAGTTCACTGTTAAAGTCTTCTAGGCTTACCAGGAAATTGACGCTTCAGATTGTTATCAATGCAGAGTTGAAAATCCAACATCTGTGATGGTTTAGGGGTGTATTGGTGTTCATGGCATGGGTCACCTGCACATCTCTTAATGTCTTTTTCAAGGACATCACTTTATCACAAAGACATATTTTGGCACGAGTTACAACAGCATGGAAAAGTTCACAGGAAAAGTGAATAACTTTATATTATTTTTGATTTTGAATGACTGAACCTTTCAGGAGGGTTTCTTTTATACCCAGTCATGGTGCTGTCGCCAATTAATCTACTTACCTCTAAAATGTTTCAGCTTCCCCAGTCCCAACTTTTGTGGAACACATTGCAGGCAAGGCATTTACCCCGGTCCCAACATTTTTGAGTTTAGGGTTTGTAAATTGACTAAATAGTATACTGAGTTCCACTGGTGGTATCTTACATAATGCCATGCTGTTCACTGAATCACTTTGTTCAAATACTTGACCTGAAGAGAACAGGATGCATACTCCACAGAAGGTCAGCGAGCAGCAGCAGAGGATGTGCTGCATGGAGAGTCAGGCAGGATGACGTGGCTGTTACTGTAGCAGCACTCTGACTGATGAAACAGGTAAGTCATCAGGACATATTCATATGCTGATAGAGAAAGGCCCGAGTTCATGGCAAATTGCCTTTGGACCAGGCGTTACCTGGAAGCTCTGTCTCCCTCTCACTCCTACGGACAGAGTTATCCTCACCAACGCCTTGAAGGAAGGAAGGAAGGAGCCAAACTTAAATCTGTTTGATTTCTTGCAGGGTCAGCAGGCCTGTGCCTCCAAACCTTTGATGATAAATGACCACCCATTCAGCTAAAATGGGAATCCTCTCAAAGAAATGTGGTAATTGACTCATTTTTCACAGAGCGATTGAAGAGAGAGAAGCCTCCTCGTGACAGGACGGCAGATCAAACAGAAGTCTGAGCCAAGGACATCGGCAGACATGATTGTCACTGCAGCCTCCGCTCAGCATACGTGAACAATGAGCCGAGTGCGGGGGGGCTGAGGGTCCTTGTTGGGGATTGTTGGTATTGTTTAAGTCTTTTCTGCTTTCCAAGAAAACATTAAGCCAAGGTCACATGCTCTCTGAATACACACAAAAAACACCACTAAGCCACCATTAAGGCGTACAGCGTCACCTCTGTGAATGGCCATATAATGACTGATTATTGGCTGATTTTAGAGGCCAATATTCAGCGTTTTGGCCATTCATCTATATTAGTGTTTTATTACACTAATTGCAGACAGAATAAATCAATTAAAAAGTCTTCTACTTTTGCTCCACCTTGAGTTGTTTCTTTTCCTAGCTTTTTTCCACTCCTACAGTCTTTTCTAGTCCCACAACAATACAGTATCTGTTCACCTGGACATGGCATGAGTAATAGCCAATCATTATTGAGGCTGCTGGTGATGGTACGTGTTTAAATGTTGTTTATTTCTAGCTTTGGTGGCGAGACTTTTCAAAATGGAGAAGTGGCCCAGCAGCACTCATTCAAAGCTTTGGTATCCATCCAGCCCTACAGTTGATGTAGCTTCTCTCTCCATGGATAGCTACATTCAGATGCTACGTCTGGACTTCTGAGATGTGTTAGGTGGGCGTCATGTTGAAGAGGTGCACAGCTGATGATAAGTCCGTCCGTGAAGGTGAAGGTCTATCCAGGATCAGGCCTGCCCACATAAGTCCAGAGAATGGGCCCTCCCTAGTTTTCATTTATTGATGGCATTAATACACACGTGTTGGATCAGTAGCATTGGTGCTAGCATCCTGGCTAATGGTTACTTCATCGTGTAGCTGAAAAGAATGACAGGCATTCGACTCTGATGTTTAATTTGTTTATAGATGTCACTTTTGACCCCTTTTTACATTTCTGTTTCCGCCCATTTTTGCCTCTTTTAACCAATCTTTGCTCCTTTTAAGCCATTTTTCCAATACTTTAGCTGCACATTTTTGCCACTTCTAACAATTTTTTTCCACTTTTTAACTGCTTTCACCATTTTCCACCCATTTTTACACTTATTTGCCCCTCTCATATTGATCGATACATAACATTCTTATAATTGTATTCGCCACTTTAGCTTCCATTACTTTAGCCTTTCATTTTGCCAATTTTGATACACTGCATTATTACTATTGCATTTGCAGCTTTATCCCATTTTTGCCTCTATTAAAACTTTTTGCTGCTTTTTAACCCTTTTTCACTACTTTATCCACATATTGTGACCACTCCAACCAATTTTTTGTCACTTTTCAACCGCTTTTCACCATTTTCTTCCCATTTAACCATCTTATTGCCCCTCTTAATCAATATTTAACGGTGAATAACATTATTATAATTATATTTGCCACTTTATCCCAGTTTTGCCACTTTGTACCAATTTTTTGCCATTTTTCTAACACTTTTTACCATTTCTGCCCATTTTGACCCTTTTTGCCAGTCTTAATCCATATGTACTGTACAAATAAATTATAAATATTACATTTTTGCCACTTTTGAACTGCTTTTCACCATTTTCTGCCCATTTTGACCATTTTCTGCATCTCTTAATCAAATCTGATTGAGATGTTGCATTATTATTATAGTTGCCGTTTTATACATTTTTTCTTCATTTAAACTTTTTTACTACTTTTAATCTTTTTTTTACTACTTTATTCATAATTTTCCACAAACCAATTTTTGCCACTTTTTAAACATTTTTCACCATTTTCCACAATTTGCCCCATTTTTGCCTGTCTTAATCCATATTTATAAATAAAATGCATCGTTTATATTAATATTATTATTATTATTATCATATTTGCTGCTTTTTTCCCATGTTTTGCCTCTTTTAAACCAACCACCACTTTTGAACTGATGTCGTTGTATTCAATACCCATTGTCACGATTGTATCTATCCATATGGGGGTTTCTAGCGATGTGCTCCCTGGAAAGTCAAAGAATGCCCCTTGACTAACAGCACCATTTGAGCAGAGCCTTTTCAAAATAAAACTCTATATCCATTTTGCAATAAATCGGTATTATGGTCTCATGTGTGATGAGAGTGTTCCTGACTGATATGAGCAACAAAACCTGTGAAATGGACCAAAAAGTCTCTAAGGAGTTAAAGGCTTTCAAAAAAAAAAAAAACATTTTTCTTGGAGCAGTTAAGTCATGCCTCATGTACACAGGTTTCATGTCCGGCCTGTGGCTCCTTTCCCACATGACTCACCCTCACACTCTCATCCCTGTTTCCAACTCTATTCACTCTTTGAATTTTTTTCTGATTTAGAATACATACCCCAGGAGGGGTAGACTAACCTGAGCCTAGACCTTAGATCTGCCCACAAAAACTCCTGAGAGGATAACAATGGCATTAAACGGCCGTGATGTTGCTGTTACTCTAAACAGCCACTCCAGCACTGGTGCATATGCTCGTCCTCCAGGATACATTTGTTCAAAGCTAATTTATGGATATCTTTGGGCGTGCATGCTCACCCACCTTTCATACTCAGAGTAAAAAGAACAAAGCCGGCTGTTACAGAGACTCACTGGGAGAGAGGCTTGGCAGGGATGCCCTTGGCGACCCACACACTTCCTGCATGCAGAGCTGCCAGCGGCTACTTTAACTAATGACCCCTGGGCCCGGGGAGAGCGAGCAGCTCTAGATGAGCTCGTGCTTGAGGCCTACTGGGAATCCTCGGCTCACTGGTTTGGAGAAGGAACATCTCGGTAGCTGCAGTGTAGCCGGCGGCATTCAGCAGGAAATGTTAGCCATGTGAGTTAATTTCCTTCACCAGCGTGCTCCTCTCCTAATTACTTTTAATTTGAGCAACCATTAATCTTGTTGATGTTTTTTATTCCATTCGTCAAGGTGGAGTGGACTCTATTACATTATACATGCTGATTTGCACATCCCGTGAGAGAAACTGTCGTTTGTGTCTCTTTGGTGAAGTCTAACAATGCTACAGGGTGAAGAGGCCCACACACACCTCACTGATTATGTACAGGGAGCCCATGGCAGCTTCTATGATAGAAAATGATCTTCTCTTTGTCACCCTGGGGGCTTCTGTAGCTACTGTCCTGGGATGATGAATAAAGACTGTAACAGCAAAGAATACAGAATGGGCAAACGGTGTTAATTTGAATATTTGAAAATGGATGTGCTCACATTCCCACAAAATATCTTTGACCTTCCATTCTCCTCTCTTTAAAGTCAAACTCACAGCAAAGTACATTATTAATTATTGGAAATCATAAAAGAGGCGAGCAGAGGCTCCTTTGGAGTTAATTATGCACATAACATTCAAGCTGCATCAGCTCTCACAGAGGAGAGACGGTGAGCTGGAGCAGGATCCTCGCTACATGCAGCACTGCTGAGGAGTGCGGTGCTGTAAAATGGTGTTACGGACTCTTTTTAAATAACATTTTTATATCATGATCTCCAAGGTTCATATACAAACTGAGTATTAACAGTGCAAGCCCAACAGCTAGTGTCAAATATGCAGCGTTACAACAGATGGCTCCTTCACAACAACATCCAGCAGCATATTCTGCCTCTTTCATTTTATGAGTTAATACAATGATTCTTTTTTTTACTCTCAGATCAAGCACTTACATTTTTATAGGCACAATATGTTTAATTTTTACAATGATTGTCTTTATTATTTAAAAATGACTGAACCAAAGTTTTACAGTCATTTGCATTAGTTTAAAGTAGGGAGCTGATGGCATAGACAAGCTCTACAGCCATGTCAAGCTCGACAGCAATACTTTTGCCTGGGCTTTTTCACCACTGGTGATACGCCGGGAGACCACCAGCGGTTTTCGTGTCCTTCAGTTACCACAGCACAACCAGGGGCTAATGGCAACCCTATCTGCTGAGACGGTCCTCTAGACCAGTGGTTCTCAGCCCTGGGGTCAGGACCCCACTGGGGGTGGCAAGACACTGGGAGAGGGGTCCCAGATTCCCATATCTTTCTCAGTTCACACTTTTTTGCCAGTTTACATCAAATTTTTAATTCAGTTTTTCACTAAATTTCCACACATTTTTGCCAATTTAAAGACATTTCAGCCACTTTTAAACTCCCTTTTACCACTATTTATGCCAATTTTTGTTCCACTTCAACTCATTTTTGCCACTGAATTTTTTGCCTTTTTTTGTAATTGTTGCCACTTCTAACCCATTTCTGCTTCTTTTAAAATCCATTTCACCACTTTTCCACCTTTTTTGTTTTTTCCATTTTTAAGTCATTTTAATTTATATATTTATTAATTTTTTTAACAAAAGGGATTCACATTTTTAAGAAGGCTGTTTACCACACAAACTATTAAAAATATATTTATGTCTTTGATAAGACTGGTTATTTCACCAAGTTAGATATTCTCCCTGATTCTCCCTGTGCATGCGTGGGTTCTCTTCGGGTACTCCGGCTTCCTCCCACCACCAAAAACATGCTCATTAGGTTAATTGATCACTCTAAATTGGCCGTAGGTGTGAATGTGAGCGTGCCTGGTTGTCTGTCTCTATATGTCAGCCCTGCGATTGACTGGCGACCAGTCCAGGGTGTACCCCGCCTCTCGCCCAATGACAGCTGGGATAGGCTCCAGCCCACACCCGGCCCGGAATGGAATAAGAGGTACAGAAAATGGATGGATGGATTTTGTTGACCTCCACGGGCCTTCAGTTTGGCTGGGCACCAGAAAGCTCTCCCATTTACACCATTTATGGGTGACCTTGTCTGCAGATTTTATATTCAACCTGAAGAATAACCACTTTCATCAAAGCATATTTATATATATATATAAACACATATCTTTTTTTATTGCCATAGTATATAGCCATCTTAAAAATGTAAATCACTTTTCTTTAAAACAGAATTAAAATGGGTTTAAAATGTCAAAAAGGAGTAGGAATAGGTGGTGAAATTGAGTGTAAAAGTAGCAGAAATAGGTTAGAAGTGTTAAAAATTAGATAAAAGTAGCAAAGAATCAAAAAAATGGCAAAACAGGTTTAACCCCTTAAAGCCTGTTGTATCATACTTGATACATACTTTTATGATACCTCTATGTAATCAATATGATCATAAATTACAAAAAACTAATGAATACAGTCTGAAAAACGATTTAAAAAATGCCCTCAAGTGAATTATCAGTTACCAAAAACACCTAATTTATCTCATGAGATACAGAAAATATACGTTAAATTTGGATTATTTGGATTTCAGAAGAAAGTGTAATAATAAACTTTTCAGTTGCCAAAAATTTGATTTAAAGGGTTAAAGACAACAGACATTAAGGGGTTAAGAATTTGCAAGAAAGGCAAAAAAAAAATATGGTGGAAGAGGTTTAAAATAGTCAAAAATAGGTTTAGAGTGGGAAAAAGTGATGACAAATTTGGTTCACATTTGGCAAAATTGGTGCGTGGTGGCAAAACTGAGTGAAAAAGAGGCAAAAATTGATCCAAATAGTGCAGAATTTCATGAAAAGTGGCAGATACCAGTCACAAAATTGGGCAGGAAAAAAAACATTAAAATATTCATGTTTTTAAGGCATCTAGCCACCCCCTCTAAGTGTCTCATGACCCTTAATGGGGTCAGGACCCCCACACTGAGAACCACTACCCTAGACCAGTGTTTCTCAGACTTCATATCTAGTGAACAATTTTAAAAAGGGACAAGCCATCGTGACCCAACAACTTTGTTCTTCGTACTTTATTGCTTGTCAAGTCTGCCTTCTGCAATGTCCTTGGCTGGTTGGATGAGCTGGTGGCCACTGCTAGCTTGGATAACCTTTATTTCAGACTCCGTTGGTCCTGACCTGGCGCTTTAGATTTCATAAGCCTGGGAGAGGCCACTCTACCTCTGTCTCATAGGCTTTCTTTGCATGCTCAACCCCTTTGGGCTTTCAATGTCTATCAGGTCTGGAACAATGCATTTCATCTTTATAACTCTTACTACCATCCAGTGACTGGTGGAGACTTGTTTTGTATTTTATTATGGTGGAGAGAGTAAGTGTTACAGGGTAGAGCACCCAACTGAGAGAAACTTTGAACTCTCATTTGGCAACCCAAAAAAAAATCACACGTAACCCACCCGTGGGTCCCGACCCAGACTTTGGGAAATGCCCCAGGCCACACCTGCTCACTACACCCACCCCTACTCGGCCCTAAAGGTGTGGACTTAATTTTGTCAACAGATTATTTTCTCATGCCCCTGGTAATATGCAAGGATATCCAGACTGCAACCAGGGTTCTTCCTTCCTGCCTGATTGTGCCCTCAGGCAGCAAGCTCATCACATCTACGCCTTACTGCAGCCTCAATTTTTGGCCCAAACATGCCTGAAACTTCTGCACAGTTCTGTATATTTTTGATGAGTACATTACCTCAGGTACTGTTGTATTGACAGAGAAGGATCATGCTGACATAAGTCTGCTGCAAAGGCACAAAACTTTGGATAATTTGGAGGCAGATTGTAATGCACTTGTCTTTTTTACTTCAGTAGTGATGTGAATTTATAAATCAATAATGTAGACTATCTTTAAAAATGTGCTTCAGAGATCTCTGATAAACTGAGATACCTTCGAACAGAAGATAAAATGAAATTTTTGGGTCTCTTCCTCGGAAGGTTACTAACTGTGGGAAATGACCCAGAAGCATTTGAGTGTCAGCCAAAACACATGAAAGCCCACATGGAGTTTGTGAAAAACTCCAAATGAAAGCCAAAGGGTTTCATATGTTTTACACTGAGGGGAGGTCTGAATCTAGGCCAGAAGTCCAGATCAGTGGAGGGCTGCAGTGATGGTTGTCCTTCTGGAACTTCGTCCCATCTCCAGGAACTTTGGAGCTCAGTCAGAGTGACCATCAGGTTCTTAGTTACCTCGCTTACTGACGCTATTCTCCCAAGATGCTCACATTTGTCCCTGCGTTGTCTTGGCTGTGCTTAAGGTCATGGTGGAAGGTGAACCGCTGGCCCAGTCTGAGGTTCCTGACCAATCTCCCAGTCCCTGTCGCTGAAAAACACCCCCACGGCATGATGCTGCCACCACCATGCTTCACTGCTGGGATGGTATTGGGCAGGTTTCCTCCAAACATAATATTAATAATATGGGCCAAACAGTTCAATCTTGTTTCAATCAGACCAGAGAACCTTGTTTCTCATAGTCTGAGAGTCTTTCAGGTGCTTTTTTTTTTTTTTTTTCTTGCAAACTCCAGTCAGGTTTCATGTGCATGGAGGAGAGGCTTCTATGTAGCCACTCTGCCGTAAAGCCCAGATCAGTGGAGTGATGGTTGTCTCTCCTGGAACTTTGTTCTATCTTCATACAGGATCTCTGGAGCTCAGTCAAATGACCATCAGGTTCTTGGTCACCTCTATCACTAAGGAACCCAGCAGTCTAGGATCAAGTTAAAGTCCATAAGCTCTTTAACTAAGGGCAGTATCTGCATAAATCAAGCTCCAAACGGGCCATAGTTAGGACAAAAAAGAAAACTTGAGCTAGACTTTCATACAAATTAAAACAGCTCTGTACAGAACAGAACTGTGGATAAATATGACACTATTTTTCACATCCTAATGAGAGGGAGTAACCTACACAAGACAGTGTCTTCTCTAAAATCTGTAGTGAGTATTTCCCAGGTTTTCTGTAAACGTGTACATGTGCTGTTGCTTGTTCATACATCCCTCTGGGTTGATTGACGCTAAAAGATATCGGCAGCTAATTAGGCTTCTGTTGTAGCATCTGTGTAGATTAAGGAGCTGTGAGACGATCCAGAAGCAAAGCTGCGAGGGGAGTTTCTATCCCTGATCTCCCTCTGTTTGCAGGCCTTAATTGAGTCAAACATCATATCAAAAATCTTACAGAGTGTATCGCCTCTAACCTGTTGTCTGAGAGTGTAGAGGTCCTTAACACAACAGATGGAGCTCCTGGGGTGTGGGTTTCCCCTTAATTACTTTGCCTCAATAAGCAATTTACATTTGATAAGGTGGCTTACAAGGCCCACCAATTAATTCTCACAAATCCTTTTTAATTAATGGGAAGTAGAATTCAGGGCACAAGGAGGAAATTGATTTATAGCTGCTACAACTCAAAGTATTTAACCTCAAAAGCCACCAGGACTTGGAGCCAAACTTTCTATGATGGCTTAAGTCTATAAATCCACATAATGGTTGCTCAGGGTAAGATCCCTCTCTAAGGGAGCCCTGGGGTGAAAATGGACCAGTGGACCCATTATTCACCTCTCTAGTACTCCTGAAAACCAAACACAGTCAATGAGGGTTATCTGTAACTTTACAGTACCTATAAAAAGTATTCACCCCTTTGGATGTTTTACCCTTTTATTGATTTTACAGATTAATCAATCATCAAGAAATTTCTATTAAATAAAAACATGTCATGTAAAATAAGTGACTGCTGTATTTAGTAGAGTCACCTTTAGCTGCAATCACAGCACTGAGTCTGTGTGGATAGATCTCAATCAGGCTTGCATGTATGGGCACTGCAATTTTACTCCATTCTTCTTTCAGGTTGCCCAGGGATCAGCCGTGAGCAGCCCTTGTCACGTCCAGCCACAAATTCTCTACCCGACTAAGGTCTGGGCTTTGACTCGGCCACTCCAGAACATTCACTTCTTTCTCTTTAAACCATTTCTGTGTAGCTTTCACTGTATGCTTCGGGTATTGCTGGAAAAGACTCTTCTCCCAAGCTGGATTTCCCATATTTTGCCACATTCATTTTAACCTCTATCTTTACAAGCTGTCAAGGTCTATTTGCCAAGAAGCATCCCCAGAGCATGATGCTGACACCAAAGTGCTCTACAGTGGGAATGGTGTGTTTGTGTTGATGTGCAGTGTTTGGTGCCAAACATAACGTCTTATCTGATGGTCAAAAAGCTCCATTTTGGTCTCATCAGACCAAAGAAATTTCCTCCACTTGACCATGGAGTCTTCCACATGCCTTTTTGGAGAACTCTAGTCCAGATTTAATCTGATTTTTCTTTAACATTACCTTTCTTTTTGCCACTCTCCCATAAAGCTTTAACTAGTGAAGAACCCTGGCAGCAGTTGTTGTCTGCAGAGTCTCTCCCATCTCAGCTGCTGATGCTTGTAACTTCTTCAGAGTATTCATAGGTGTCTTGTTGGCCTCTCTCACTAGTCTTCTTCTTTCACAGCCCCACCGGTTGTTGAGGAAGGCCTTTTCTAGGCAGATCCCTTCCATTTCTTGATGATGGATTTAACTGAACTCTCAGGGATGTTTAGTGCCTTGGAAAAAAAACATATGCATCCCTTGAATTATACTATTCGATCAACTGTTGTCTGAGTTTCTTGGAGTGTTCTTTTGTCTTCATGGTGTGATGGTAGCCAGGAGTACTGATCAACCAGTGACTGGAGCTTCCAGACACAGGTGTCTTTATACTACAATCACTGCACAAAGGTGATGCCAAATTACATTTACCGTGATCGATTTATAAAATCAATAAAAGGGAAAAACACCTCTAGAATAGAATCTGTCTGACAAGGACAAGTAGGCTACAAGATCTTAAAAAGCAACAAATCATGACGCCATCTAAAGTAATTCAAGAACATAGAGAAACAAACTCATCGACTTATCAGTGTAGACACTGTTACAAAGCCATTTCTAAGGCTTCATGGATCCAGAGAACCCCAGTGAGAGCCATTATCCACAAATGGGGAAAACTTAAAATGGGTACACCTTCCCTAGAGTGGCCGGTTTACCAAAATTATCCAAGAGCACATTGAAGACGCTTCTAGGAGGTCCCAAAAGAACCCAGAAGGACATCTAAGAACCTGCATGCCTCACTTAACTCAGTTAAGGTCAGAGTTCATGATTCAACAGTAAGAAAGTATGAACACAGGCATAATTTATGCCAGACCAGTGCACCAGGCTGCTATAATTTGAATAAATACAATGAGTTTGTTGTGACTTGACAGAATAAGCAGTCAGAGACAAACCAAGGCAGAAATAAAGGAGATAATGGGAAATATTTGTGTTTGCTGGATTTATTTGTATATTTTTCACAAGGTCAGAAAACAAGAGGAAAAACTCCTCCACCCCTCCACCCTCCCTTTGGAGTTTTATCTTGCTCTGTGGATTGATGAGTTTTCCTCATCCTTGTTCAGCCAAGTGTAAAATCCTGTGTAATACATTCCTTTTTAATTTGGGTCTCCACCAGTCTTTGCATACCAATGTGCTGTAGGAAGGCTAATACATTGGCTTGTTGTAGCGTTTCCTTCATAAATTCCACAATCTGCTGACCAGCAACACCAGTCAGCATCTGACAGTCGAGTTGATACGCCGAGTTATACCAAGTGAGTCTGATCTTTCACATCAGTCCAACCCCATGAGAATGCAGGACCAGTCTGCTGCTGATGGGAACGGCAAGGCCATTCCCCTTTATGCCTTGATTAACTGAGACTCAGGTTCCATTCCAGGACAGTGCTAACCTGTCTGAGGAGATTATACTGTATTCTGTAGCTGGTCACATTTAGTCAGCATTTGCAGCACATGACAGTGAATTAAACAGCACTGACTGTCACAGACTGGTAGACATGTTCAGCCGTATTTCCAGACGTTGACCAGAGCCCCTGCAGAAGGTACAGTCTGTTCCCTCTTTGCTCTGTCCAACTTTCTCTCAAGGTTTAACTCGAGCGCCTTGTATTGAATGCCAAATTATTTTGCCTTTCTACTTCTTTCCTTTTTTGGCTCAGCTCAACACTGGCACCAATAAAGGCAATATTTAAAAAGTGGTAATAGCCTCTTTGATTTTAAAGTGAAACCACTGAAGAGCTGCATCCTTCCCTCTCTAAAGTAAATGTGTTTAAAACTCTACGACACTTTTCCAACTTGATCTGTTACCTCAGTGAAGACTTTTCCAATAAGTTTTTGGTTGAAATGTTCAATTTCAAGTCTTCCTAAGCCAAAATTAAAAGTGAGATGAGTCAGTAATGGGAATTACACCTTCTTGAAGTGAACCAGATCATTTGGATAAGTTAGTGAGAGAGGCCACCAAGACACCCATGACTACTCTGAAGGTGTTCCAAGCTTCAGCAGCTGCATTAGAGGGACTCTGCATACAACAACTGCTGACTGGGGAGAGTGGCAAAGAGAAAGCCACTATTGAAGAAAACTCGGATTAAATGTGGACTAGAGTTCACCAAAAGACATGTGGGAGACTCCATGGTCAAGCGGAGGAAATTTCTTTGGTCTGATGAGACTAAACTGAAGCTTTTGGGCCATCAGACAAGATGCTACAGCGATTGGGAACCACAGCCACGAAGTGGTAGGCCACGTAAAATGACGGAGCGGGATCAGCAGATGCTGAGGCGCGTAGTGCATAGAGGTCACCAACTTTCTGCAGAGTCAATCACTACAGACCTCCACACTTCATGTGGCCTTCAGATTAGCTCAAGAACAGTGCGTAGAGAGCTTCATGGAATGGGTTTCCATGGCTGAGCAGCTGCATCCAAGCCATACATCACCAAGTGCAATGCAAAGCAGCAGATGCAGTGGTGTAAAGCACACCGCCACTGGACTCTTGAGTAGTGGAGACGCGTTCTCTGCAGTGACGAATCACGCTTCTCCATCTGGCAATCTGATGAACGAGTCTGGGTTTGGCAGTTGCCAGGAGAACAGTACTTGTCTGACTGCATTGTGCCAAGTGTAAAGTTTGGTGGAGGGGGGATTATGGTGTGGGCTTGTTTTTCAGGAGCTGGGCTTGGCCCTTTAATTCCAGTGAAAGGAACTCTGAATGCTTCAGCATACCAAGAGATTTTGGACAATTGTATGCTGCCAACTTTGTGGGAACAGTTTGGGGATGGCCCCTTCCTGTTCCAACATGACTGTGCACCAGTGCACAAAGCAAGGTCCATAAAGACATGGATGAGAGAGTTTGGTGTGGATCAACTTGACTGGCCTGCTCAGAGTCCTGACCTCAACCTGTTAGAACACCTTTGGGATGAATTAGAGTGGAAACTGAGAGCCAGGCCTTCTCCTCCAACATCAGTGTGTGACCTCCCAAATGAGCTTCTGGAATAATGGTCAAAAATTCCCATAAACACACTCCTATACCTTGTGGAAAGCCTTCCCAGAAGAGTTGAAGCTGTTGTAGCTGCAACAGATGGACCGGCATCATATTAAACCCTATGGATAAAGAATGGGATGTCACTTAAGTTTAATGACTCTGATTTTTTTTTTTTTTTTTTTTGGTGACTCGGACTTGACTCAGACTCAAATGCTGGGGACTTGAGACTCAACTAGGAGACGAGGTTTGGTGACTGGACTACAACACTCACCGTACGTCAGCATGTCAGCCGTATTGGTGGATGGGACGTGAGGGGGAGCAATTTTGGAGTTTCAGACAAAATCTATACATATGTATGGTTTTGTCATGGTTACAGTTTCAACCATGTATACCCAAGAAGTCCTCTTAGAGGTATGAATGACAATTGGAGCAACAAGGAGGTTTGCAAGTCAAGACAGACACACATTCTGACAGAGACAGACAGACAGCTCTCCAATTATAGTAGTAAGATACAAAGGGACTAAATACCTTTTCTAGGCAATTCATGTGGGATTTTATGATCTGTAGATATTTGTGCCCAGTTTGAAGAACATCTCTCAAAGTATTTTAAAGGTTTTGCAGTCCAATTAAAGGGTCCACACAAGCCCCTTTGGCATGTGAGCTCCCACATTTTATCAGTTTATCCCTGAGTTAGAATGAAAATCTGTGTAAAGTTTGAAGAAAATCCCTCCAACGATTTTTGAGGTAGAGTGGTCTTGAAAAATAAGGCATGAACATGAGGCAAAATGACCCTGACCTTTGATCTGTGACCTTCAACATCCAGCCATGATTGTAAATAATCTGTTCATGTGATAGTGCTTTTGTGTGAATGGTCAGGCAAACTGATGGACAAACCTGAAAACATAATTACTCTGGCCTCAGCAGTCATAAAAGCATGCATATTTTTGCATACATAACTTCTGCATTCTGTACCTTTAATTTAGCTGATGGTAGGCCATGACATTCACCCTTTAATCCAAGGCCAGTATACAAAACTGAAGGTCTCAAACAGGGGTCAAAAACAGGACAACTCTGTTATGACTCCTACCATAACTCATGCACTGGCCAATGTCTTATCTAGTCATGGCTTTCCATGCCTATTTGTTCTTGCCATCTTATTTGTCCCTGTGCAAAGTAATCTGGTTTCAGTGCTCATCCAGGGTAGGGGAGTTCAGGACCGTCCTGTACTGTAATCGCAGGCCTCAGATAAACACGGAGGCAATTATTCCTTATCAGAGCGCTGCAGGGAGAGATGTGCAAAAAGATATCTTCATATACAGAGGGGCTGTTAGTCATTATAACTGAGCTACAGTCTCCTTGACCTGATATGTCGACATTTTTTGTGTTTAAGTGATGCTGATGATGTAGTTTGGACAGAAGGAAAGAGATAGCACCAGTGGAGGCTTTTATTCTGAAAGAAACATCTGAAAGCAAAGACAGGGACATGAAATGACTCTCCTATACAGCACTTTTTCCCTATTGTTCATTTGTCAGGCTCCTTCACAGCTCTGTGCATAAACACACTCTATCAAACACACAAACAGATGTCTTCTTTCGCCTTCACACCGATGTGTGTGTAGAGTGAAGGTTGTTGCTGAATGTGCACTTCTCTGCACTGTGCCACCCTGCCTGCTGGCAGGGGCCACTGAAGCCTGAAGAATTTGTCTTCATTGTGTACCAAGGCCCCCCAAGTCACTTTGATAGGTCTGGATGGGTGCTGCCTGGTTGAAAAGAGCACCGTGGATAAATTACATCACAGTTTGTATGTGTGGCTTATTCAGTGTATCTGTTGTTAGGTTTAACAGAGAGCAGTATGCTAAATCTTATCAGCACGGCCTCTGAAGGAGTGATGAAGTCAGCAGGGAAGAGTTTCACTGTTTTCAAACCAGTGCCCTTCAATAGTCCAAAGAGTTTCCACTGTCTCACAAAAAAACTTTGTGTGTTTTCTAATTGACAGTCGAGTAAAGTATTTATTACCTGGACATGATTTTACCGTTATTTCCCGCAGTCTTCATCAGAAGAGTCATGCGACACATCTTATCAGCTGATCTTGTACAGGTTTAGTTGTCCTGTCTGGTTTGCCAGGCTGCTGTCTGGTAGATTCTTTGAGGGCATCCATCCATCCATCCATTCATCTGTCCATCCATCCATGTATGTGTTGATCCATCCATCCATTTATCAATTGATCAGTCCATCCATCCATTTCTCTAGTCAACCATCCATTCATTCATCCCTTTATTGGTCCACCGATACATTGATTTTTTCATCCATCCATCAGTCCATCCATGCATCCATTTATCTGGTCGTCCATCCATTCATTCAGCCATTCATTTATCCATCCATTTATCCGTCAATTTATTCATCCATTTAACCATTTATCTGTTGATCCATCCACCCTTATCCATTTATAATTCATCCATGCATTCAACCACCATCTATCTATTCATCTGTCCATCCATCAATCCATCCACCCTTTAGTCCATCCATTAATAAATCCATCAATCCATCACTTATTTGTTTATCCATCTATTCATTTATCTGGTCATCTATCCATTGATTCATCCATCCATCCATCCATCCATCAGTCCACTCCTTCCATTTATCTAGTCATCTATTTATTTTTGAATCCATTTATCTCTTGACCTAATTGTTCATCCAACCATTATTTCATTGTTCCATCCATCCATCCATCATCCATCCATCCATTCATCTGTTCATCCATCAGTTCATCCATCCATCTATCAATTCATCTGTCCATCCATTCATCTGTTCATCCATCCATCCATCCATCCATCAGTCCAATCCTTCCATTTATCTAGTCATCTACCCATTTTTTAATCCATTGATCATTCATCCATCCATTAATCTTTTGACCTAGCTGATCATCCAACCATCCATTCATTGTTCCATCCATCCATCCATGCATACATCCATCCATCTTTCCATCCAACCATCCACCCACCCTTTTATATATCCATCCATAAATCCATCAAACTATCAGTCATTTGTTTATCCATCCATTTATTTATCTGGTCATCCATACATTAATTTATCCATCAATCCAGTTCCCATCCATCCATCAGGCATAGTAACAGTTACCAAGGGGTTTGGGTCTTATCAAAGGGTCAATCAGCATAACTATTAGAGTACCAGCATCTCAGCAGGCTGTCGTGATTGTTGGTGGGCCTTTTTAGAGATTTTGCAGCCAGCTTTAACTGAACACTCAAGGAACTGCTGTTTGCTGCACTTCTGCCTTCATTACCTTGATTTCAAGGTAAGACCTTTTTTTTTTTTTTTTTTTTTTTCTTTTTTTTGAAGAGACATGCAAGACCTCTGTTTTGGTTTTAAATGTTCTCAAAAGATATTAAAATATCATGTCCGCTAATAAGATATTAATTTAATGTGGGGGGAAAATATATCTGTGAAACAAAAAGTAAATGTGCAATGAGACAGGAAGTGACTCCACAATGAATGAGTGCAGCAGAATGCACATGGATCCACTCCTTTAACTCCTCTATCATCCATATCCCTCTGCTGCTCGCCATCCAAGACTAAACTCCCTCTGGACCCGTTCCAAATCAATCACATCGGCAGAACAATTATCCCACTCAATCACATCAGCCAGCTGATCAGCTTAACACCACTGAGAGCTAAGTCTCACACAAAACCGGCTCACGCACACGCACAGGTGTTTAGTACAACCTTCACTAATTCCCCATTGTGTTAAATTAATGTAAAAATGTAGAACATATGTTTCTTATTTATGACTCTTTTGCCTTCAGTATTGGGGTCTACATAATCAACCAGGAGAGGAAGTTATAAAATGATGGTTGCATTCACATCCAGCATCTTTGCTTATTCTCTGCAGATGAACATATAAATGTAGACGAGATAAGAGGTGCATGGTTTAATGTGTCAAAATAGATTTTATGCAGTGCAATTAATAATAATCTGGATTACAATTAAATGCATTCTAAATGGGAACCTTCAGTGCAGGGCAAATGTTTCCGTAGCATTTTCCAAGGTATTAATGGATAAAAATATAATACTTATTATTTTCAAAGAGAATAAACTTTGAATCAAGATTAATAAATAACGGGGCACCACCTTGTAGGTAGGGAGCAAGAACCAAAATGGAACAAAAATCATTCTCAGAGTTAAGTTTATTACTATCGAATACATATTGGTAGTCAAATAAATAGAAGGTACGACAATGAGCAATGACCTTCCTACAAGCAAAATATTAAAGAACATAATTATGCACAAAAACCACAGACAAGTTCTCTTGAAAAAGTAGATAATAAGATGGTACTGAGAACAAAGAATGCTCCCTGGTGTGGCTAAGAAGTCTCCAAACTTCACTACACAGAAACCCAAACAACTTTGGTTATAGCAGTAACAATGATGTTTGTGTAAGAGAGGACACTGCAGTGGACATAAATGGGCACGGCAAAGCAAGTTAACAACACAGCAGAGACAATAACACAAATGCAGCTTTCACTGAATGCATATAAAATACTACAACTACTTCTGCTCATATCAAAGCCACTCACCTGAGATAACAGTGTGTAATTAAATCTGAAGCCAGCAGATTCAGAAGTGAACAGAGGTCAGTCCATCAATGTTTCTTCCATGATCCAAGCAAGTTAAAAGTCTTGAAGCATCAAGATTCACCTCTATCTGTTGACAAATAGATTCAGGAGGAAGCAGAGGTCAATCCATTAATGGTTCTTCCCAGTTCCAGCAAGTTAAAAGTCTTGAAGCAACAAGATTCAGCTTTATCTGTTGTCAAATGGAGTCAGGAGGAAGCAGAGGTCAGTCCATTAATGGTTCTTCCCAGTTCCAGCAAGTTAAAAGTCTTGAAGCATCAAGATTCACCTTTATCTGTTATCAAATGGAGTCAGGAGGAAGCAGAGGTCAGTCCATTAATGGTTCTTCCTAGTTCCAGCAAGTTAAAAGTCTTGAAGCATCAAGATTCACCTTATCTGATGTCCAACAGATTCAAAATTGAGCAGAGGTCAGTCTATTACGGTTTCTTCCATTGTTCCGGCATGTTAAAAGTCTTAAAGCGTCAGCCATTAGCTTATTCTGATGTCCAACAGATTCAGAAGTGTGCAGAAGTCAGTCAATTAATGTTTTTGTCCATTGTTCCAACAAGTTAAAAGTCTTGAAGCATCAAGACTTATTTTCTTTTGATGTCCAACAGATTCAGAAGTGAGCAGAGGTTAGTCCATTGATATTTCTCTCATGGTTCCAGCGATAAAAGTCTTGTGGTGTCAAGATTTAGCTTAAGGATGAGAACAAGGTTCATATCACCCTTCTAGAGATGGAAAGAAGAGTTGTGTGTCCTCCCACAGACACTGGTGGGAAAGCATCTGCTCTGGTAAGCGTTGGAATGGCCCATTAGACAGTGGGTTATACAACCTATGGACCCCTGAAGAGTCTCCTCAGGTCTCCTTTAATCAGATCAAGAGAAGATGAGTCTTACTGGAAAGATGGTCCATTGTTTGAAAGTTATCAACTCCATAAACAGGCCTCTGTTATGTTTGCTTGGCTTGAGTTTTGGTGACTGATTCCTAACACAGCAATCCTGTCTCTAAGCTCTGCAGGCAGTTCCTTTGACATCATGGTTTGGTTTGTGGTGTGTGTGTCTTTTCCAAATCATGTCCAGTCATTTTGGTTTACCAAAGATGGGCTCTAGTCGAGATGTAGAAACATCTCAAGAGGGTCTGAATACTTCTGCCAATGTGATATTTTAGTTTTTATTTTTAACAAATTTGCTAAAAATTCTAAAATTCTTTCACTTTGTCTTGATGGGTTACTGAGTGTAGATTAATGAGAATACATTTTTTATTTTTTTTTTACTCTGGCATCAGGCTGCAACTTAAGATTAAAAAGTGAAGCGGGTCTGAACAGTTTCTGAATGCAATGTACGTATTTAATCCTCACATTCCCTCCAACAACTGCCACTACTTTGGACATACTTGCTTCTAATGGATGGTGACCTTAAACGCAGTCAGAATAAATGAATGTGCCAGTGTCAGTCTTCTGTTATAACAAGCAGATCTGCCAAGAGACCATCATGCTCATTTTGAGTCAAAAATCTATTTTGATGTCCGCTGAGGCTCTAAATCAAGCAGAGCTACAAACAAACAAGTCTGAGCTAGTGGCATACCCATCATAATATTCAGAATGAGTCCATGCAGGGAGATATTTTCCATTAGTAGGCTCTTTAGTCCCACTGTGAGGGAGAAACAAGGGTAAATGAGTCAATTTTAAAATATTAAAAGTCCCCAGGAAGGAATTTCTGCGTTTCAAATCCCAGGCCCCAGATATTCAATCTAAATCTCCATGATCATTACAGCATCAGAGATGGGTCATTCTCTGATTTGATTTCACAGCCAGCAGAATCCTAGTTGGAAAGTGGGAAAGGAGCAGCGATATTTTCTAAGTCCACAAGCTGGTACTTATCTGTGAGCCAGTCTGGGCTCAGCACTAGTGCAGAGATGCCCTGAAGGGAAGGGAAGGCTGGATGAGGTTACTGCAGTCCAGGGACAGAACTACACAAAGCCATGCCAATAAAAGAGTGTAGGACATGCTGAACATGGCCTCAGAAGCAGCAAGCTGGCAGGGGAACGCTGCAGAAATCATTGTGTGAGAGAGCACATAGAGTACATGCTGCTCTTTGTTCCACATCTTTGTTCAGTGTGTTTGTGCAGCCTCATTACCAAGACAACGGGCCGTATGGAAGCATGATACCGCCTCAGTGAGATTACCAGCGAAGGGAATTCTGGCTCTTTTTAGTGAGCTGCATCATTGGACTAAGCTTGGAAATAAGGGCCAGATCTTTCAGCTCCCAAGCAGCTTTTTTGGTACCTTAATAGTTTTGGATTCTTCCTTTCAGTGGATTAAATTTCTGTTTAATTAGTTTTAATGTTTTCTGAAAATGTTGGTTTTATTTCAGCTTTTATTAGTTTTTCAGTTACAGTTTTTATCATAAATGGATCATAGAAAGATCCGCTCTGAATTTTTCCATTTCGCTAGATATTACATATACAACCCAATTTCCAAAAAAGTTGGGGCGCTGTTCAGAATGTAGACAAAAACAGAATGCAGTGATTGTCAAATCTCATGAACCCATATTTTATTCATAATAAAACAAAAAGAACATCAAAGTTGAAACAGGGACATTTTACCATGTCATGAAAAATATTAGCTTATTTAGAATTTGATGGCAGTAACACATCTAAGTGGTACTGATGAAAAAAGCTGGAGGAGATATTTTGCAACTACTCTTACTCCTTCATTTGGCAGCATGTCTGTGTGTCTGCATGTCTGTCTCGATTTGCACACTATAGCTTTGCTCCAGTTGTCCTTAATACCTATCAGTAGACTTCTTGGGTGTACCTGTTTGGTGGTGCCATGACAAAATTATAAATATGTTCACATTTTCCATAGAATCCAAAATTGTCGTGACTTTTGCATCAGTTTGTACCCGTCCCCCATTACTTGCCACTATGTCACTTTCCCTGCATAACACATTTAACCACTCCACCATAATGCCAAAGAGGAGACAGCCTTCGCTTTCCAACACACACAATAAAAGATGGAAACTAAAGTGTGTTCCTTAGTCTGTTTCTGGACATTGTGGAATCACGCCCACAGGGAAACGTATTTTCCACACCTGGATGAAATAATACACCTGCTCCACCCTCCCTGATTAAGGTAAACTCCCATACAGCACTTCTCCATGCTCATATTAAATAAGATATCACAGGAGATGTGTCACACGTTGGGCTTAGAAATCACAGTTCATCTGCTGTTGTTGCTGTGTGCTGCATTAACATGTTTAAGTGTGTGTCTCCGTGCAGCAAGACTTTGTGAATAGGTCAAAAGGTGCAGCTTTAATGCTGCTGTTATGTTGTAGGCAAATCACTGCAAACACACACCAACATGCAGAGACGCTGAGCCATTATGCAGTCATTTGGGGGAAAAAACTTTCCTTTCCTTGCAGTTTGGCCTTTGTGCATTAATCATCTAATGACAAGGATGGTAACAGCTACGCATTAAAAAAGTAAAAGATGTGAGAGCTCATGGAGATGCGCTGCAGTTTTCCAGAAATCAGGAAACAATTCCACCTCTGTATGACATTCAAAAATAAATGATGTGCAAATAAGGTCTGTAAATGATACTTTGACACTGCAATTACTGAGCCATGAGCAGGAGTTAAATCAGGCAAAGGCTCCCAGCTGCTCTTTTATCCATATGTGGCACCATTAAGCATGACAAGGATGAGTGTTGCGGTTGTTTTCTTAGATTTTTCCTTCATTAAGGGAGGAAACTTTGTCAAGGTGGTGCTTAAGTCAACAAATTAATATTTAACATTTAATTAATATTTAACATTTTATATGGACTGTCAGAATCTGTGCAGGATGTGGGTGGGATTGGAAACACCTGTTGCGGGTGCAGACATGCTTAGACAGCATGCACTGTGGGAGTGGGTGGTAATGGTCGGATATGAAGCCAGTGGGAGCGGGACTAAGAAAAGAGTCATGCGCAGGGCTTCATTTATGTTAACTGTCAATAGGTCAAGAGCAGAGTCTCTCAGAAGCAATGATGGCAGAGGTTCACCAATCTGTGATAAACTGTCTGAATATTGTGGAAAAATTTCAGGAAAATGTTGCTGAACATCAAATTGTGAAGACTTTAATATCTGACCATCTACAGTATTATCAAAAGATTCAGAGAACCTGGAGAAATCTCTGAGCGAAGGACAAGGCCAAAGGTCAGTATTAGATGCTGATGATCTTTTGCCAAAGCTCATTTAAAATTGACTCTGGGGTCACATGAATCAAAATCTGTGACACTTTCAAAAGTGACAAAATGACACTAGTCACTTTTAAGGACAGGTTTTTCAAGGGCCCCCTACTGTGTAACCCCCTCCCCCCCAGTTCTGCCTGAGCATGGAATAGAAAACATCCCATTATTCTGTCTTTTTTCTTAGAGCAAAGCTGCATCCTCCTAAAGGGGCTGGCTTTTTGAACCAGCTCATTCACCAGCGATACATCTCTAAAGATTACCCCAACAACGGCGTGTACAGGTGACCTGTGGCCCTCACTGATTGCTTGTTATCGGGCCTGTGTGCTCCTCTGGCCCTCAGATGCCTGCGTCTAATCAAAAGGAATCAGACGATGAGTTGTCCTCTGTTAGAGCTGATTTGATACGTATCAGGTCACCTCACCTCTTCCTTCTTAACAGCCCTCCACCTCCACTGTGAAAAAAAAAAAAAAGAAGGCACAGAGGCAGAAAACTAATAATTGAAAGTGAGATAGCAGGGGAGGACCAAAGGGCAGAGAATGGCAGCGGCGAGCACTTCACTTGGAAATAAGGCACATCCAATCCTGGAGGAATCAGAAGAGCAGCTGCTGTATTCTCTGCAGCCCTCCCTCTCCATTTGTATTCACAGACTTGAGTTGTGTTGCTCCGACGAGAGCAAATTCAGTTTCTCGTACAGAGTCTCCACTCTGATGCATTTTGTACCAGCCATAAAATGACCCCAATTTCTCACTCTCAATGTTGAATTCAAAAAGCCACATCAACAACAGAAGAGTTGTGTTGGAGTTGTTCCACACGGTGTGGGCTCCACACTGCTGGAATTGGCTGATGGGAAAGTGCAGAAGTAATAGAAGTCGTGGAAAGTTTGCCTCCAACACAATAACAGCAATTTAGAAAAATGTGACCTATTACAGCACAAGAATGTGCAAAAATTTATTCTGTCTATAAAATACTTCCTAAACTCACTGGATGATATAAAGAGAGAGCAGAGGAAATGATAGATGAAGAGT
This sequence comes from Cheilinus undulatus, assembly GCF_018320785.1. Classification (NCBI taxonomy): domain Eukaryota; kingdom Metazoa; phylum Chordata; class Actinopteri; order Labriformes; family Labridae; genus Cheilinus; species Cheilinus undulatus. The sequence goes on along the minus strand of NC_054884.1, from coordinate 8,599,142 downwards.
TTTTCTGAAGAACTGTGGGGTAAACATGTTGTAGATGATGACCAAACTCTGCAGCAAAAATAGAGCAATATGAAAAGATATAATAGAATTTGAAGAGGCTCCTATGGTGGCCCTGAAGGCCAATGGAAAAACCATTTTACCAAACAAACAAGAAAGCATTCAAGCAACACAAACACATTCAATGAAACATTTTAAATAGAAATCAAACATTAAAACATCAGTGAAAACATGTTTTAAAAAGAAAAGACATTCAAACCGCAGACTTACACAAACCCTAAAGTATGGGTATCAACCTTTTTTTAAAGCACCACCCCAACTGTTGACACAATTTGGACAAAAACATTCATAATACAAGAGAGTTAGAGCTCTGAAGCTCCACTAAAAACAACATTCAGCACAATGACAGGGCATCAACAGGAGTTTTTCTCCCAAAAATGACCTATTAGGAAAGCTTGTAATGCAACATCAGCGCATTCAGAAAGCATTCAGACCCCCTTAAGTTTTTCAGTTTTGGTATGTTGCAGCCAGATGCTCAGGTGTTTAAATTCCTTTTTGTTCTCATTTATCTACACTCAGTACCCCATCATGACAAAGTTAAAACACAATTTTGGACATTTTTGCAAGCAGCACTGAAGGGCCCTTGAACCCCGGTGCAAGTCGGGTCATGTCGCAACAGCAGGTGTGTAGCAATCTCGGGCGCTAGCACCCCCACAGCTTCTAATCAGGCCCTCAGAGAATTACTGAATTCAGAAAATTTGAGAGGGCAAAATATGGCATGCTGTTCAACATTTTATGCAGAAATCACTTTTTCAGGCTTTTCTAACAAAATTATGTGGGTTTTTTTTTTTCAGATAGATGTTGTGGCTGGGTGAACATCAAAAAATTTTAAAAACATATTCAAACAGGCTACTCTTCTCTTCACTTATGGTTTCATTTACTTGAAGACGATGTTTGAATATAACTTCAGACATAAAACTACCACTGTTATAGGTCTTAACCAATCGTCCAGGCAATTTCACACTCCCCAGACTTGGATGTAGGTGCCAGTCAGTATGGTTGTGTCAAAGACTAAAACTAAGAATATTTTGTATCTGCTTTTACTCCCAATATACAGTTTGAGTTAGGTTTTTTTTTTTTTTGGGGGGGGGGGGGGAGCTTAGTTTTTATTTAGTATCAGTTAACTAAAATGATTTTCAAATTTTAGTTATATAGTTAGTTTCAGTTAATCATAATAACCTTTGTCCCAAGTGACTTTTTTTATTGGTCTCAACCTGATATATATGTGTATCAGTTTTCATTCCTGAAGCTTTTACCTCTATCTCAATTTTGGAGCCCCTGTGCAGCTTCTGCACAATGAACATTAATGAAACCAACAAAATACATCAGTTCCCACTGGGTGACAATTTTCTGGAATGTTTTGGATCATGTCAAAGTTCCCAAATAAGCAGCTTTTGCAGAAATAAATAAAGAATAATATGTCATTGTATTTCAATAGGGTCCTTGCTCCAAGGTCAATGCTCTGGCCCTAATGAAAACTAAAATATCACCCTAACATAAGTATTCAGACCTTTGCAGCAACACTTGAACTTTAACTCAGGATCCCGCCATTTCTCTTCATCTCTGCTTAGATTTAATACACCTTGACTGATTAGCAATGATTTGGAAAGACACACATGTCTATATAGAAGGCCTCACAGCTGACAATGCATATCAGAGCAAAAACCAAGCCATGAGGTCAAAAAAACTGCCTGCAGAGCTCAGAGACAGAATTGTTGCACAGTACGGATCTGGAGAAGTCTACAACAACATATCTGTTTCACTGAAGTTCCCAAGAGCACAGTGGCCTCTAATTCTCAGATGGAAAAAGTTTGGCACAACCAGGACTCTTCCAAACTCTTGTCACCAGGGGAACTGAGCAATCAGGGGAGAATGCCTTTAGTAAGAGAGGTAACAAAGAAGCTGATGGTCACTCTGGCTGAGCTTCAGGGATGGGACAAAGTTCCAAAAGGACAGCCATCACTGCAGACCTCCAACAGTCTGGGCTTTATGGCAGAGTGGCTAGACGGTGCCTCTTCCTCTGGTCCTTATGTGTTAAAACATTTATCTAATGGCACACGGTCCATTGAGTGGAGAGAGAGATAGTTTGCAAACTGACACACAGGTCTTAGAGGTGTTAAATAGCAGCATGTTACAGCCTGTGGCTATAAGAGCTGTCTTAAACATGAGGCTTATGCATGGGAAAGAGGCAACTTTGCACTGAATTCTTGAATATTCTCTTATTTGCATGCATGCAAGTAGGGGAGAATCCCAGCATGCTGTGTGCTTGTCAGAGCAGTTTGCATTGATTCCACCTTTTGCACACGCTCTGTGGATTGCATGCTGTTGTTTTCTCTCATTTCCACGGGTTTAGCAGCTGCAACGGCAAAGCAAACCATTTGTGTATCAGACTCTTTGTGATCATGTTTTCATGGATGCCATTCTGTCCATAGTCTCATGACAATCCAAAGAGTGCGTGCTGAACCGTCTTCAGGGTTCCCCCTAAATAACTGGAGGCCAGATCATTAATATTAAACATGTTAAATATTTAGGATTTAAAATTGATGCAATGATGATGTTCTTCAGAGATCAGGGGATTTAAAATCATTCTTGACTCACCTCACAGCACAGGAAAACCTGGCAAGGTGATCTTAAGAAGCATCAAAAAATCAAGACTTTATCCAGGGTTGTTTAAAGAGAAACCAGCCTAGAGTCAGCTCCATTATTCCATCATGTCTCCTGCTAAATGATCACTCACATTTCACCTTGACCGATAGCAGTGCTTTAAAAAAATCCTCTTGTGTTGTCATTGAGCTGACCACTTCACATGTAAGTCAGGACACTGAAATCAGCCACTTAACTTCCATGACTTGTTGCAATGACTCATGAAAAATTTACCTCAAGAGGATGGAAAGTGAAAGAAAAGTGAGGAACAACTGTGTTGGAGTTGGCTGACTCTGTCTCTGCAGCAGCTCGTCTGCCAGTACGTGCTGTTCTGCAGAGAACAATATGAAGTAATTACAGCTAATCTACTTACTCTAATCACTCTTGGTGGGAAAGACATCAGCGCAGGTTTGCTTTGACCTATGGAAAAAGTGAGCAGACCTTTGTCCCCTCCAGTACCGAGCGAGGAGTGGGGGTTATATGAGGCGGGAGGTGTCGCAGTGTTGGGATTTGGGCAGACGGCTGATAGATGAAAGTGCTATTACAGGTCAATTACGACTCATTTGAGGTTTTCAGCACCGCCGATGGCATTACACAGCCAATTGCACAGATGATGGCTGTAATATGAAGTAAGTGGCAGTGAAGGAGACGGGGCGGTCTTAGTGTCATCCAAAGAGCCAACGGGTGGAAGGCAGCCAGTGGAAGAGAGCAACCTGTGGTGTTATTAGCTCAATGTTATGAAGACATTTATCCATCTGCCATGATCCCACACAGCTGCACGACTAAAACATCACAGCTTGGATTTAACTTGTAAAATATTTAAATGTTTAATGCATCTAATGATGTGACACGTTTACGACTCCACAAAAAGGGTGATGCAGTTTATAACCCTACGCATGTGACTGCAACTCTCTGTAAACTGTAAAAACAATCTGCTGGATGTCAATAGGAAACCGCTAACCCACATTAATCTAATCACAGCTGCCAATACAAACCAAGCTGTGCTGAATCATCGCCAAAGGCAGCAACAATCAGCAGAGCTCCAGTTTTAACTGGATGTACTGTTAGGGCCAAAGAGGAAAGACTGAATTATAGACAATGTTTAAGAGGAAACTCACACTGCTCAGGAGGAATGGCATGTATTTTTGAAGGTATGGATACCTTCTGATAAAATCAGATACATTAATATTTTATTCAGCTTTCATGGAGCTTTTTTTTTTTTACCTTCAACTGACCTCATTTTTGATATAAATAAATATATATATATATATATATATATATATATATATATATATATATATTAATATTTTAATCCTTTGAATGCCTGTTTATTGTCATGATGCCAACATGTTTTTTGTATTTTAAAAAAACAGCCTGTGTTATGTCAGTTATTAGCAGAATCACTGATCTTTTTGTGCCTTTTATGTGCAATGTGAAATACTGAATCTCAGGCTGCTAAAGGCCAAAAATGCACCTCATCAGAAAGTTTTTAAAAAAAATATTACAAACTTATATGTAATTGTACTTTCACTTAACTATTTTAACACCTCCAACCTGCAATCTACGACCAAAATAATTGGTATCAAATATTAAATGTTTTTTTTAATGATTTTAACCTTTTAAATGGCTGTTATTTTGTCATGACGCTACCATCTTTTTTAACAGAAAAATGAATAATTTTCAAAATGCTACATGCAAAATACATGATTTTGTGTTGAATTATTACAGCCTGTGTTATGTTTGTTATTAGCAGACATTCTGATCTTTTTGCATTATTTTGTGTGCAATGTGAAATACTGAATCTCAAGCTGCTAAGTGCCAAAAATACACCTCATCTGAAAAATGCTATAAAAATATTCCTTACTTATATTTGATTGTACTTTCACCAAACTTTTTATTACCTAAAACCTACAACCTACAACCAAATTATTGTCCCTAATATTAAATGTTGTTTTTTTTGTTTGTTTGTTTGTTTGTTTGTTTTTTAGATTTTAACCCTTTGAATATCTGTTTTTTGGTCATGATGCCACCATGTTTTTGATGGGAAAAAAAAAACAAAAAACAGAAAAAGGATTTTTTTTTTTCAACATGCTACATGCAAAGTACATTATTTTGTGTTGAATTATTACAGCCTGTTATGTCAATTATAAGCAGAAACACTAATCTTTATGCATAATTTTGTGTGCAATGTGAAATACTGAATTTCAAGCTGCTAAGTGCCAAAAATGCACCTCATCTGAAAGTTGCTATAAAAATATTCCTTACTTATATTTGATTGTACTTTCACCAAACTTTTTATTACCTAAAACCTACAACCTACAACCAAATTATTGTCCCTAATATTAAATGTTGTTTTTTTTGTTTGTTTGTTTGTTTGTTTGTTTTTTAGATTTTAACCCTTTGAATATCTGTTTTTTGGTCATGATGCCACCATGTTTTTGATGGGAAAAAAAAAAACAAAAAACAGAAAAAGGATTTTTTTTTTCAACATGCTACATGCAAAGTACATTATTTTGTGTTGAATTATTACAGCCTGTTATGTCAATTATAAGCAGAAACACTGATCTTTATGCATAATTTTTTGTGCAATGTGAAATACTGAATTTCAAGCTGCTAAGTGCCAAAAATGCACCTCATCTGAAAGTTGCTATAAAAATATTCCTTACTTATATTTGATTGTACTTTCACCAAACTATTTTATCACCTACAACCTACAACCTAACTATTGGTATCAAACATTGAATATATATTTTTTGAGATATTAACCCTTTGAATGTCTGTTTTTTGTCATGATGCCACCATAATTTTTGATGGAAAAAAAACTGAAAAAATGAACTGTTTGCAACATGCTGCATGCAAAATACATTAATTTGTGTTGAATTATTACAGCCTGTGTTATGTCGGTTATTAGCAGAAACACTGATCTTCTTGCATAATTTTGTGTGCAATGTGAAATACTGAATCTCAAGCTGCTAAGTGCCAAAATGCACCTCATCATAAAGTTGCTATAAAAATATTCCTTACTTATATTTGATAGTTAGAGAGTTTGATTCACCAAACTATTTCATCACCTACAACCTATTCCCTAATTATTGGTATCAAATATTAAATATTTTTGAATCTTTGAATGCCTGTTTTGTTGCCCTGATGCCACCATTTTTCATGAAAAATCCACAATTAATTATTTTCAATATACTTTATGCAAAGTAATTGTTTTTGTAGAATTATTACAGCCTCAGATATTTCAAGGATTATCAGTTATATTGGTTTTTTGTGCTTAACAGCTTGAATGTAATCAGTGTATTTTAGACTAACTGTAGGAGCTGAGCTGGAAATAACAAGATGAAAAATAAAATATATAATCTTGCCAAAATGCATGCCATATACATGAACACAGCCAAAATGATCAAAAAATAAAGAATGAAAAGCGCATAAAAAAATGCAAACAACCTTCCCTAAGGGTTAAAAAAAACCCTGAAATATCACATTGACATAAGTATTCAGACACTTTTTAAAAACATTGAAATTTAGTTCAGGTGCTTCCCATTTCTCTTCATCTTTGCTTAAATGTTTCTACACCTTGGTTGGAGTCCACCTGTAATAAAAATAACTAGAGAATGCAATTTCTGAAGAAATTGCGCTGTGAATGCTGATCTGCTGAACGGCTGCGCCGACCTGCTAATGCTGGGTTAAAAAAAATCCCTGAAAGAAGCTAAATGAATTCTTGAATGGCTACGCTGAACAGCTAATGCTAGGTTGAAAAAATCCCTGCATGAAGCTAAATGAATTATTGAATGTCTGATACTAATGGTGGGTTTGAAAACTCTGAGAAAGAACCTAAAGGTTATCTTGAATGGCTGGCAGTGAACAGTTAAAGTGGGTATGAATAATCATAGAATGAAGCTCAATGTAATCTTGAATGGTTGACGCCAAACTGCTAAGAACGGATATGAAACATCTCAGAAAGAAGCTAAATGTCATTTTGAATGGCTAATGCCAAATTGCTAACAGTGGGAATGAAGTTTGTAGGGCAGAAGCTTATTGTAATGTTCGAAAAACCTGCATCTGTAAGACACACACACAAACATACACGTGTGCGTGCTTCGCACGCTACCACACACACAAATGCATAATCTCTCCCATTCACTTCATATTGGATATATGTGTGGCTGTCTTTGGCGACTGACGTTGATGAGAAGCCACCCACCATCCTGTTAAAGCATTGTTTAAATGGGCTGCTTGATTGGAACAGCTCCATGTGTGTGCGTGATGAGAACTCATTGAGGGCTTTATGTGTGTTAATCAGCGATGACATCATCATCAGTGATCACAGAGAGCAGTTCCATCTGTGAGAAATGAGGAGTTAGAATTGGATCTACAGTGGAAACAGTATGACAGGTCCATCCTCCTCACTTTTAGTGACTAGGCTCCACCCAGCCCTCTGTGTCTGCCTGGTTGCCATGGTAATTAATGCCTGCATGGTCACACCTCACCGGTCACATGAAGCACACATGCGCACTAATATCAGTTAGACCTGTTAGAACTCGTTAGAATTTCACCGTGAGCATCTGCAGGCTTGGAACTAGCAGTGATGTTATTTTGGTGTTGATTGTGCGAGAAATGAAGCCAGGGGGGCGATCTAAAAACGGGCATCTTTTTGGCATCTTTGGCAAAACCGCCCATTTCTGTAATATTGCAGCAGATGGAACAGATGTCCGTTTTCTTGGGACAGTTGGTCCTCTCGCGCCAAAAGTGTGCATGATATGGCTTTGGTTCTTGGTTCCACAGTAGCAGGACAAGATTCCCTCCGTTTTGATATATTTTTTATTTGTGTGGTGTTAGATTTGTGGCTTCAGTGAGAATTTGTTCGGGACAGAAAATTCTTTAGAAAGTTAGAGTGTGCCACTCTAGCTTAATTAACTGCCAGAAGGTCCTTCCCATTGAAATGAATGGGGTGAGAAGTGAGAGGAGAAAAATGGTGAAGTGACTTTGAAGGATCGCTGTGAAGAAACGATTAAAGATATGAAGGAGCTGAATCATTCTGAAATAGCTGAATGTCTTGTGAATATTTTAGAGGTGGAATGAAGTCTGTAAGTGAAAGTATGAATGAGTTATAGGCTTTTGAATGGAGGTTAGAAGATGTGTGAAATGTGGCAGTTGAAGCCTCTCTGAACATTCTACCCATTCATTTCTATGGTCCCAACTTTTTTGGAAATCGCTGAATATCTCTGAAAGTATGAGGAAGAGGTCTTTGAAAAGTCATAGCAGTATTGTCCTAATTAGGCTGAAGGTATTGACGTTTGAATGGTGAAAATCAGTTGAATTTTGCGGGAGAAGTAGCGCGGTGAAAAAGTGAGTGGAAGAATAACAATAATAATAATAATAAATATAAAGAATTTTCGCACAGAATAACAATACCTGTGAATGCCTTCAGCATTCACAGCAATAATAACTAGATCAAGATTGCAATTTCAGCTGAAATTGCGTGGGGATGCTGAGAGCTGAACTGTGGAAGAACTACTAAAAAAAATTGCAGAAAAAGCAAAATATTTGCTGAAAATAGCATAAAATAGCTGAAAGTAGCCTGATAATAGCTCAAAATAGCCTATAATAGCTAAAAGTAGCATAAGCAAATCTCAAAGTAGCCTGATAATAGTTCAAAGTAGCCTAATAAAAGGTCAAAGTAGTCTAAAAATTGCTGAAAGTAGCATAAACACAGCTCAAAGTAGAGCAAAATAGCTGAAAACAGCAAAAGAAAAGCTCTGAGTAGCTTAAAAGATGGCCTTAAAATAGCTGAAAGTAGCATAAGAATAGTTCATAGTAGCCTAAATTAGCCAGAAATAGCTTAAAAAGGCTAAAAGTAGCATAAGAAAATCTCAATGTGGCCTAAAAACTGTTCAAGGTAGTCTAGAAATTGCTGAAAGTGGCATAAGCACAGCTCCAAGTAGAGTAAAATAGCTGAAAATAGCAAAAGAATAGCTGAACATAGCCTTACATAGCTCAAAGTATCATACGAATAGCTGAAAATAGCATAAGAATAGCTCAAAGTAGCCTACAATGACTGACAGTAGCATTAATATTGCTCAAAGTAGCCTAAAAATAGCTAAAAGTAGCATAAGAATAGCTCAAAGTCACCTAAAATAGCTGAAAAAAGCATAAGAAAAGCTCAAAGTAGCCTTAAATAGCCAGAAGGGCCTAAATATAGCTTGAAGTAACATAAGAATAGCTTAAAGTACCATACAAATAGCTTTAAGTAGCCCAAAAAAAGGTCAAAGTAATCTGATAATATCTGACATTAGCATAGGCACAGCTCAAAGTAGACTTTAATAGATGTAAATGGCATCAATGTAGCTCAAAGTAGCATAAAATGCCTGGGAGTGGCATAAGAATAGCTCAAAGTAGCCTAAAAAAAACTCAAAGGTTCATAAGCACAGCTCAAGGTAGACTAAAATAGCTGAAAATAGCATCAATATATCTTAGAGTAGCCTATAATAGCTGAAAGTAGCATAGGAATAGCTAAAAGTCACTTATTATAGCTGCAATTAGCATAAGAATAGCTCAAAGTAGCTTATATATAGCTGAGAGTAGCTTAAGAATAGTATAAACTAGTCTATACTAGCTGAAAGTAGCATAAGAATAATATAAAATAGCCTATATTAGCTATTAGCCTTTGCTACCTATTAAAGTAGCAAAGGAATAGCTGAACGTAGCCTAAAATGTGCTGAAGAAAGCAAAAGAATAGCTCAAAGTAGCATAAGAATACCTCAAAGTAGCCTAAAAGTAGCATAGGAATAGTTTAAAGTAGCCTACAAAGAGCTGAAAATAGGATAAGATTAGCTGAAAGTAGCATTAGATTAGCTGAAGGTAGCCTAAATAGGCCAAAGTAGCATAAGAATAGCTCAAAGTAGCCTATAAGAGCTGACAGTAGCATACGAACAGTTCAGAGAAGTCTAAAATAGCTCTAAGTAGCATAAGACTAGCTAAAGTAACCAATAATAGCTGAAGATAGCATAAGAAAAGCTCAAGGTAGCATAAAATAGCTCAAAGTAGCATAAGAATAGCTCAAAGTAGCCTAAAAATAGCTGAGAAAAGCAAAAGAATAGCTCAAAGTAGCCTATAGTTGCTGAAAGTAGCATAAGAATAGCTTAAAGTATCCTATAATTGCTGAAAGTAGCATAGGAATAGCTCAAAGTAGCCTATAATAGCTGAAAGTAGCATTGGAATAGCTCAAAGTAGCCTAAAATGAGCTGAAGATAGCATAAGAATAGCTCAAAGTAGCTTATAATAGCTCAAAGTAGCATATGAATAGCTCAAAGTACCATACAAATAGCTTTAAGTAGCCTAAATAAATGTCAAAGTAATCTGAAAATATCTGACATTAGCATAAGCACAGCTCAAAGTAGTCTTTAATAGATGTAAGTGGCATCAATGTAGCTCAAAGTAATAATGATAATAATAATAATATCTTGAATTTATATAGCGCCTTTCAAGAAACCCAAGGACTCTTTACAGGATCACATAGACATGGACAAACCATGTGGTGTAGGATGAGTGTAAGGGGTGGTTTAGTGAAGACTGTAGGCTGTGGTGAACAGGTGGTGCTTGAGACGTTTTTTTGAAAATGTCCAGAGATGGAGCACTACGAATGTCTGCAGGAAGAGTGTTCCAGAGGGTGGGAGCTGCAGCACTGAAGGCTCTGTCTCCATAGGTTCGGAGTTTGGTTTTGGGCATGGAAAGTAGGCCGGTGTCTGAAGATGGAAGGTTGCGGGATGGTGTATGGATGGAGGAGATCAGAAAGGTACTGGGGAGCCAGAGCATGGAGAGATTTGTATGTGAGGAGGAGGACTTTGTAGTTGATACGGGACTTGATAGGGAGCCAGTGGAGGTGGATGAGGGTCGGAGTGATGTGTTGCCAGGGTCTAGTGCGGGTGAGAACTCTAGCTGCAGAGTTTTGGACGTACTGAAGCCTGTCCAGGGTTTTGCTGGGAACTCCAGACAGGACTCCATTACAGTAGTCCAGGCGGGAGGTTATGAAAGCATGAATGAGTGTTTCAGCCACAGAATCAGGGAGTGATGGTTGGAGTCTGGAGATGTTCTTGAGATGATAGAAGGCAGATTTGGTGACAGACTTTATGTGGGACTGGAAGGAGAGGGTGGAGTCCAGGATGATGCCCAGGTTTCGGACCTCGGAGGATGGACAGATGGAGGTCCCGTCCACATGGAGCATGAGATCTCCAACCTTCTGCAGCAGCGCTTTGGGGGCCACCACCATGAGCTCTGTTTTATTGCTGTTGAGTTTGAGTTGGTTAGAGGTCATCCAGGCTTTGATGTCGTGGAGGCAGTTTACCAGGGAGTGGGGAGGGAGCTGAGTGGATGGTTTGGTGCTGAGATAGAGTTGGGTGTCATCTGCATAAGAGTGAAAGCTGAGACCATGTTTGTGAATAATCTGTCCAAGGGGAAGCATGTAGATGGTGAAAAGGAGAAGTCCAAGAACAGAGCCTTGAGCCTTAAATACCTGAAAGTGGCATAAGAATAGCTCAAAGTAGCCTAAAAATAACTCAAAGGTTCATAAGCACAGCTCAAGGTAGACTAAAATAGCTGAAAAAAGCATCAATATATCTTAAAGCAGCCTAAACTAGCTCAAAATAGCATAAGTATAGCTAAAAGTCACTTATAATAGCTGCAATTAGCATAAGAATAGCTCAGAGTAGCCTATATATAGCTGAGAGTAGCATAAGAATAGCTTAAAGTAGCCTATAATAGCTGAAAGTAGCTTAAGAATAGTATAAAGTAGTCTATACTAGCTGAAAGTAGCATAAGAATAATATAAAGTAGCCTATATTAGCTGAAAGTAGCATAGGAATAGCTGAAAGGAGGCAAAAAGTGCTGAAGAAAGCAAAAGAATAGCTCAAAGTAGCCTATAATAGCTGAAAGTAGCATAAGAATACCTCAAAGTGGCCTATAATAGCTGAAAGTAGCATAGGAATAGCTCAAAGTAGCCTAAAATGAGCTGAAGATAGGATAAGAATAGCTCAACGTAGCCTAAAATGAGCTGAAGGTAGCATAAGAATACCTCAAAGTAGCCTAGAATAGCTCAAAGTAGCTTAAGAATAGTATAAAGTAGCCTATATTAGCTGAAAGTAGCATAGGAATAGCTGAAAGGAGGCAAAAAGTGCTGAAGAAAGCAAAAGAATAGCTTAAAGTAGCCTATAATAGCTGAAAGTAGCTTAAGAATAGTATAAAGTAGCTTTTATTAGCTGAAAGTAACATAGGAATAGCTCAAAGTAGCCTAAAATGAGCTGAAGATAGGATAAGAATAGCCCAACGTAGCCTAAAATGAGCTGAAGATAGCATAAGAATACCTCAAAGTAGCCTTTAAAATGAATTGGGTTCAAAAGTAGGAAAAGGTGCTATTTAATGGGTGAAAAGTGGAAAAAATGGTCAAACAGGGGCAAAAGTAGGATATAGTGGCAAAAACAAGCTAAAAAGAGGAAGCAAGTGGTATTTAATTGCAACAGGTAGCTTCAATGGGTGAGAAATGGCATCAAAAATGGTGAATAGGAGCAACTATGGGAGCGATGTGGAGATACATGTATGTGATAGTTAAGGGGAGTTAATCCTTGTGTCTGTGTAGGGGCTCCGGGGTTGCTATGGTGATCAAAGCCTGCATGACATCATTGTTTAATCAAGGCTGAGATCAAAGCATAATTAGAAACACCTGTGTTAGTTTCTGTTGAAACTGCACAGAAAGCTCAGTTTAGTGGCCAAAACATGCACTCAAACAAAGTCAATTTAAGCTGTTGTTGTGAAAGCTAGCAGAAAATCAAAGGTACCGTGAGAATCAGCAGAAGTTGAGGAACGCAGTGATATGTTTTTTATGTGTGGGAAGTGAAAAATCATGCTACAAGAGCAAGTTAAAAACAGTGGTACCGAAAGCTCTCACTCAGGAGTCGTTGATCAAAAAATGCATTACTGCAGATTAGGAGCTGTTGAGGAGTTGGTCACGCTTTGAAGATCACTGTGCCAAAACCGTTGATCCTACTGACCTCAAATCTTTTTTGTGAGCAAGAGGAGACGTGTAGCTACATTTTGCTGTTAAAATTATTTCTCTGGAGCCAATATTTGTCTCAGGAGAGCAGTTTGTTCGCAGAGCTGCCTCTAGTTTTGAAGAGTCTGTTTCTCACTCTGGCAGTGATGTCATCACTCTAAGTCTCACTCTAAAACGTCTGAGAGAGCCAAAATTTGGAAAAAGTTTGATCAGCAAAAAGCATGATAGTTCAAAAAGTATAAATAGTAGAAAAGAGTATTATAGTTCGCAAAATTCTACAGAAGAAGCTGAAGGGTATGAGAGTAAAATAGTGAAAATAGCCCAAGGAGTGCCAAAGTTATGAGCAGTGGAAAAAAGGGCAGATTTAGTGAAATTGCTGCCATCTGCTTAACATTGTTAAACAAAGTTTAATATTTTAAAAATTATAAAAGTTAGAAATGAGAAAAGTCATAGCAGTCGAATGGCGGAGAAATGTGATTTTTTGAAGTTTGAACGGTGTCAATACGACAAAGTATGAAGGAGGAGATAGCCGGCGCGGAAGAAGAGGAATAATAATAAACAAAATGGCCGACGTGGATATCAATAGTGTGGATGCTTGCCAGCATCCCCACTAAATATAAAGAATTTTCGCACAGAATAACAATACCTGTGAATGCCTTCAGCATTCACAGCAATTGATTTAGTATGATTTAGAAAGGCACACACCTCTCTTCAGAGGCCCTCACAGCTGACAATGCATATCAGAGCAAAAACCAAACCATGAGCTCAAAGGAACTGCCTGCAGAGCTCAGAGACAGGACTGCTGTAAGGCACAGATCTGTGGTTCCCAAGTTTGGCACGACCAGGACTCTTCCAAGAGGTGGTTGCCTGACCAAAGGGAATGGGAAGTTCTTCAAACTCTACAGCAGCTGAGTGTAAACTCTCAGCACTGCTAATTATGAATCTACTAATCTTTATTTCTGTGGCACCTTGAGATTTGAGCCACTGTGCAGGAGTATCAGTATATCTGCTGTTAAACTTGTTGCTTTTTATGAAGACGTGTCTCAAGGCGAATTCTCTTCTTCGCAGTAAAAAAAGAGAAAAATCTGCCAGTGCTTGTTACAACACTCTTTAAGAAACCGTCTCCAAATGATAAAAAATGCAATTCATCTCACCTCTGCAGAAAAAAAATGTGCCTGTGGTTTTCTGTACAAAGATTTATACTTATTCATGAAGTTGAGGCATGAGAGAATCCACTCTGATCTAGAGAGATCTGGAGAGATGAAAATGTAAAGATTCAGAGACATGGAGAATCTGATTCACAGCCACAGGAGGAGATTTGTTTAGAGAGTAAAAAACAACAAAAAAACATGTAGATAAAAACCCAGCAACATACAGACAGAGGAAGGATATAAAATCTTAATGTCTGCATTCGTACATGGAAGCCCTCAGCGAGGCAGTTTGTTCAGAGCTGCCGACGTACGACCTGCATGTAAAGTGATGTTTGAGGATAAAGCATCACAGGAAATAAACTTTACCTTGAAAAATAAGGGAACTGGGTATATTCAGGGTATAAATGCCTGCTTATTTTAATTAAATGAGACATTCAGACTAACAGTGCTGGTCTGATTTTACATCACTGAGAGCAGGAAGATGCTAGGGTGAATAGAATCCTGTTGCTGGCCCACTGCGCTTGACTACAGTGTGCCTAAAAGGACAAAATAGATTCCTGGAAAGGAAGTGTGTGCTGCTGAGGAATTTTAGAACATCATTGCGATGGTTGCTGATGAGTTGTCCTATTAAACTCAGAGTGAATGTTGATGAATGATGAATTTTATAAAAAAGAAATGATCATTGAGGTTTACAGGTAATATTAGAGCCGACCCCTCTCACCCCAAACATGGGCTTTTTGAGGCCCTCTCCTCTGGCAGAAGGCCCAGGTCCATCAGGACCAAAATCTGACACCACAGGAAAAGTTTCTTCCCCACATTGCTGTCACCATACAGACAAGGGAATCACACTGACCTTTTGCACAGCTGAAGACCATTTTTCAGGGAAATTGGTTCAAATGAAATTACAAGACAAAAATGGTGTTGTCGGCAGGATTGGAGCAGGTTGAAATCAGTAAAGGACCATTAAAAGTCATGTGGAAAGTGCCCACAGACCTTGGTTGACGATAAAACGATTAAAGTGTCCTAACAAAGAGGCAAACTTTGCTGAAAGTTTGGCAGCTGGTGGCGGTAATGTCATTATCCTTCAGAGAAGTTAGTGTGCAGTGCCCCTTTAAGGAGAGTGCACTGGGGGCAAGGAGGCTAGGATATACAGTGCTATGGGCAAGAAGTTCAGCTGGTTGTTCCACATCATTTAGGTCAAAATAATCCAAATGAAAAGAGTAGAAGTCTCCTTTCCTTCACATCCAAAGGAGTTGGTTCGGACATCTGATCAGGATGCCTCCCGGGCATGTCCCATTGGTGGTCTTCTGGAAGACCCAGAATGCACTGGAGAGAATATATATCCAGTCTGGATTGGGAAAGCCTCTTGATTCCCCAGAAATAGTTGGAAAGTGTCACTGGGGAGAGGGGTGTCTTAAGTTGACTTGTTCTGCTGCCACCACAACCTGGCCTCGGATAAGTGGAAGTAGACCGATGGATGAATGAAAACTGTGAGAGGGGTCTAGCTGCAGTCAGTACATCTCTGACAGCCATAGACTATTTAGCTGGTCTACTGTGTCTGTCAGAACTGAAATACACAGTAAACCTTTTGAAATAAAGTCAAGTTTAATTTCTGTTTAGGGTTAAGGCAGGGTCAGGATACCAACAGTTAAAATGTATAAATCTGGACTGCAAAACCTGATTAGAAAACGTTTGATAAAGCTGAGTAAACAGTTAAAGCTTGTCCTCCATTAAAACATTCAAATGCAGCAAGTGTAGCTGACATAGCTGCTTAAGCTAGGTAGGAAACATAGCAAAAGCTAATCTCACATAGTGGCTTCATAGCCATGTTCTCTATTTAGCTATGTTAGCGTTAGCTATGTTTGCTAAGACTCATGTTGCTAAAGTTAAATTTGCTACATTGATTAATATCAATGTAATTGTGTAGCTTGAGTAGCTATGGTGGCTTTAGTTACATTTGCTGAAACTACCGTTGCTAAAGATAATTCAGCTACATTGGCTCATATAGTCATGTTAACTATGTAGCTTTGGTAGCTATGCTGGCTTTGGTTACATTTGCTAAAACTCACGTTGCTAAAGATAACTTATCTGCTTTGGCTCACGTAGTCATGTTCATTATTTAGCCTGAGTAGCTAAACCAGCTTTAGCTACATTTGCTGAAACACGCGTTGCTAAAGATAATTCAGGCTTATATAGTCATGTTAACTACGTAGCTTTAGTTAAATTTGCTGGAACTCATGTTGCTAAAGATAACTTAGCTACATTGGCTCATATAGTTACATTAATTTGTAGCTTGAGTAGTTATATTGGCTTGAGTTATGTTTGTGAAGCTACCGTTGCTAAAGCTTACTTTGCTATATTGGTTCATACAGTCATGTTAACTATGTAGCTTTGGTAGCTATGTTGGCTTTAGTTACATTCGCTGAAACTCACGTTGCTAAAGATAACTTAGCTGCATTGGATCATATAGGAATACTAATTCTTTAGCTTGAGTGGCTATACTAGCTTTGGTTCCATTTGCTGAAACTCGCATTGCTAAAGCTAACTTTGCTACATTTGCTCATATTGTAGTGTTGTTGTGTAGCTAGAGTAGCTATATTGGCTTGAGTTATGTTTGTGAAACTACTGTTGCTAATGCTAACTCAGCTACATTGGCTCATATAGTCATGGTAACTATGTAGCTTTGGTAGCTGTGTTGGCTTCAGTTATGTTTTTGAAACTACCGTTGCTAAAGCTAACTTAGCTACATTGGCTCATATAGTAATGTTACATGCATACTTTGTGTAGCTTTGTTAGCTTTAGACTTTTTCTCATTTTTATTTATGAAATATTTCTCAGTCTTTGATGTTTGCAATGTGTTTTTTTCATAATGAAACTGCCAGACTTTGTTTATGAATGAAATTGAATTAAAAGAAAAAAACAAAAACATCTTACCCCAAAATTATTCAATTATTCAATTCAAAACACTTTATTTGTCTCTGAGGGCTGTGCAGCAGCACTGACAGACACTCAACATTTAAAACAGAACTTGCAAACAGCAAGAAATAAATCAAACAGGAGGTAGTGAGGTTGAGTGGAACCAGCAGGTGAATGAGAAAGAGAGCCAACTTTCAATGAAGGAGTGGTAAAAAGTCATTAGGATGTTTGAATTAACCCCAGAGTATCTCATCTTCCTGTGTAAATATTGTCTCTTATTGTATCTCTTGAAGATCTCCTCAGTGTTGGAGGAAAATTTCAGTGCGCTGTTGAAAACTGTGCTTAGTTACCTGTAGTCGTCCACAGCCTCCACTGGCTCCCCCTGAATGGTGGTGGTGACAGCTGCTGTCTCTGCTTGTTGGAGAATGTCACAATGACTTTTTTAGTCCTCGTAGTGTTCAGTTTAAGACAAACGTCTTCACACCAGCAGCAGAGCATTGTTATTATTATTATTTTGAAAATTAACTGGATGCTCTGTGCGTTCCCATGTCTTTCTTCCTGTTTGGCTCAACTTTATACATGCTGGAAGGTTTCATCGAAAATAAACTTGACGAGTAGCTAGTCTCAAGCAGACTGGCATCTCTAGCGTGCGCTACAGACGGGTTGCAGTGGAAACACAAACTTTAACTTGGAGGGGCATCATAATCTCTGGAGTGTTGGGCGCAGACAGATTATGTGGAAATCCT
This sequence comes from Cheilinus undulatus, assembly GCF_018320785.1. Lineage (NCBI taxonomy): Eukaryota > Metazoa > Chordata > Actinopteri > Labriformes > Labridae > Cheilinus > Cheilinus undulatus. Next base: position 8,581,581 of record NC_054884.1, on the reverse strand, counting down.
TCATGACACTTGTTTTTGTGAATATTAGTCCAGGTATGGTGGCGTCTCCAGAGATACAGGGAATCAGCATGGAGGCAATCATGTCCTGAGCTGATGGATATTTTAAAGTTGGTCTGTTGTGTGTTTCCCCCTGCAGTCAGGCTTTGAACCCTCCTGTGTCCTCACTGAGAGAGGAAGAGAAACACCTCTAACAAGCAGCCTCTGTGTCTCAGTGTGAGACTTTTAACAAGAGCCAAAGTTCACAAATCGTCAGTGTTTTAAGTGGAAAATAACCTTTTTGTTAGTTGTGTCCACACTTGTGTAGAGCCGCTGGCGGAGCAGAGTCACAACCACCAGCAGGATGGAGGAACGAAATCATGACCCGACTCATCAGCTTTTGGTTAAGAGAAGTTCAAAGCCTGGAAAAAAGGAGGCAACAAAAACTTTGTAAACCTCAAAGACAAAAACGTAAACTCACCATTAAAGTTTTATCTGTTCTTATGCCACAAATCAGATGTTTTATTAATACATGACATTTTACCTCACAGTAACCCATCAGTTGTTTGTCTCATCTTTACGGCTCCTCATTTGATACAAAAGCCATTTTATCGAAGTTCATGATAAATATTAGCTAATTAGCAGGGATGCTGTGCATCCACACTATTGATATTCACATCGGCCATTTTGTTTATTATTCTTCTTCCGCGCTGGATTTCTCCTCCTTCATACTTACCGTTTAAACTTTAAAAATTTAGTTTCTTTATCATTCGACTGCTATGACTTTTCTCATTTCTAACTTTTATAATTTTTAAAATAAAGCTATTTTCATGCTATTTTCAGCTATTTCTATGCTTTTTCAGCCATTGAATGCAGTTGTCAGCTACTTTTAGGCCAAAATCAACTATTTTTATTCTATTTTCAGCTATTCAAAGGCAACTTTCAGCTACTTTTAGGCTATTTTCAGCCTTTTTCAGGCTACTTTCAGCTATTTTCATCCTTTTTTGAGTTATTGAATCCCATTTTCAGCTACTTTTATGCTATTTTATGCTATTTTTATGCTATTTTCAGCTATTCAAAGGCAACTTTCAGCTACTTTTAGGCTATTTTCAGCCTTTTTTAGGCTACTTTTATGCTATTTTATGCTATTTTTATTCTATTTTCAGCTATTTTTGTGCTTTTGGCTATTTTCAGCAGTTCTTCCGTAATTCAGCTCTCAGCATCCCCACGCAATTTCAGCTGAAATTGCAATTTAGATCTAGTTCTGCATTTGATGACAGCAACATATTTCAAAAAAGCAGGGACAGGGCCACCATTGTGTAGTATCCCCTCTTCTTTTAACAACTCATCTGGGAAGTGAGGAGACCAGCTGCAGAGTTTTGGGATGTTGTCCCATTCTTGTCCCATGTAGGACTCTAGCTGGCCTTCTTTGCCAGATTTTTCTTTTATGAAACTCCAAATGTTTTTCATTGGTGAAAGGTCTCAGGCCAGTTCAGAACCCGAACTCTTCTACTGTGAAGCCATGCCGTTGTAATGGATGTGGTTTAGCATCGTTCTGCTGAAATAGTCAAGGCCTTTCTTGGAAGAGATGTTGTCTGGGTGGGACCATATGTTGCCCTAAACCCTCTATATGCTTTTCAGCATTGATAATAACTTTCCAGATGTATATAAGCTGCCCAGACCTTATAATTTCTCAAGATCCATCACACTGATGGATTCTCTGCAATAACTGAGAATTCAAAAAGCATTACTGACACTAAACAGGCAGTTTTAGAGTCTGTTTAATAAGAGAACAACGGTTTGTAGACATGAATCAAACACTTGCAGAAGTGTCTGGTTCAACGAGTAAAAGGCTAAGCCCGGAGAAAAAAGTTCACATCAAACTATGACAAACACTAGGAATAAGGCTGGTACAATTGACATGAGGCTACAAATGAGAGGAAGGGACATGGACGTGTTTGACCACACCTGTTAGCTATTGAATTCAAGTGTTTCCACCAGACCTGTTGTATAAAACCACCTAGCCATGCAGTCTCCATTTGCAAATATTTGTGTTGCAAAATGGGTCGTTCTTAGCAGCTCAGTGACTTCAAGTTTGGTACTATGATGGATGCCACCTTTGCAATATTAATGTTTTTTTTTTTTTATATTATATAATGGTATGGGGCTGTTTTCAGGATTAAGGCTAGGCCTCTTATCTCCAGTGAAGGTCAATCTTAATGCTTCAGCATACTGAGACATTTTGGACAGTGCTATGCTTCTAACTTTGTGGCAACAGTTTGGCTCTTTTCTATTCCAACATGACTGTGCCTCAGTGCACAAAGCAAGAACTGTAAAGACATGCTTTGGTGAGTTCAGTGCCCACACAGAGCCCTGACCTCAACCCCATCAAGTACCTTGGGATGAAGTGGAACAGAGATAAGAGCCAGGTCAGAAACTAAGAGAATAAATCAGCCTTAACCACGACTTAAAGGAACTTGTGAGATATACTGTACCAGGCTGAAATGTCTGACTTTTTTGAAGTGAACTGAGACATTAAAGAGCAGTGGCCTGACCACTGTGAGAGCAGGAAGATGCTGTGATTATGCCCAGCTGCTGCCTCACTACAGCAGGTAAACAGGACAAGATGTTTAAAGAATATGATGTGTTGGTTTTGGACCTTGATTAAGTTGGCATTCAATATTTCTGTTGTGCTGCCTGCAGTTTTTGACTCCATCCACCAACACTAAAGGGCTGTTGGCTGTTGTTGAGCTTAAAGAGACCTGACTGAGACTGTCAGCTTTGTGGAAAAGAAGAAACTTACATTCCTCATCTTCATTAGCTTAACTTTAATAAACAGTAGAAGAAGAAGTGTCTTGGTATTTCCTCACATCCTGTACATAATGAGGTGTGATTCAGATGTCGTGTTAGTGTAACTCGGGGTTTTAAAATGCAAAATTCAGCCCAGATGTGACTAAAAGAACTGGGTCACCCACTTCTACAAGTGTGATAAACAGTCACAGAGCGTCAGATCTCACCAACTCATAACTCACTGCTCACATGTGTGTCAGCTGAACAGGGGGATGAAGGGATCCTCTGTTCTGATAACAAAGAGGTGACCTGTTGGTGATTAAATGTTGGGAGGGAAAACGCAGACCTATGCATAAGTCCAGGTAAATTTATGTTTATTCTTGATGAAATAAGAAATTGGTCGTCTCTGGCGCTAAAAGCCATTTGTGAAGCACCACGTTAAATCCAAGGTGGTTAAACCCAGCAGCTATGGGCGCGCCGGTAGTCGAGTGGTTAAGGTGCGCACCATGTACGCAGGCGACCCGGGTTCAAATCCGGCCCGTGGCACTATTTCCTGCATGTCTCTCCCTGCTCTCTTCCCTGTTTCCGACTCTATCCACTGTCCTATCAAATAAAGGCAAAAAGGCCAAAAATAAATCTTCAAAAAAAAAAAAAAAAACAGCAGCTATGGTACTGGACCATACCATGTAGGTACTCCAGGCTGCCATGTGCAGGGCTCCGTGGTCACATTAACAATAAACAACTCCTTAGATTTAGATATCAACATGCAAATCTAAATAAAGAATTGGGCAACTGCTATCTTGACTCTGTGACCTTCCAAACTATTGTTCTGTTGTGTCTCTTTAAGTTTTTGTAAATCTAGAGCAAGGTCACTGTGACCTTATGACGTGCATTGTTGCAGTAACCTTTGACCTTCAAATATCTAATCAGTTCACCTCTAAAGCCTAAATGTAGGTTTGTGGCAGATTTGATTAAAAATCCCTTCGTGTATTCTTCAGTTCTTGCGTGCAAATGTTTTACACGTGACCCTTCACATTGTAGACCTTGCATCTAATCCTGGTGGCAGAGTAGACATTCGTGTAAAGTTTGTTGGGAAAAACAACCAAAGCTTTTTTAATCCAGTCATTCATGATTTAGAAAAGGATTTTTGCAAAGTTTGAAGTACATCCCTTAAAGCAGGGGTGTCAAACTTATTTTGGGTTTGGGCCAGATTTGCTTCAGTGAGGGGTCCTATTTTTTAGCAACATTAATGCAACCAATTACTGATAGACTGCTGGATTACCTATTAACTTTTTCATTATTAGAACGGTGTACCAATCAATGCATGTTTCATGCTAACATACACAATGAATATCATGCTGTCCTTAAATTATAACATTTTTAGCATCCACTGATGATGAATTTCTGAGCCTTGATTACTCATCATAGTATTTCTGTTTAAGGCTTTAACAGTCAGACATTTTACACAACATCTGATCTGACATTGGGTGATTTCACTTGACCTGGGAATGGTGTGTTAACAGCACAGAGTCCACTGAGGAGGAGAGAGAGAGAGTTTCACTGCAGAGGTTTATTCATCAACGGTGTCCTGCCATGCAGCCTGATCAGCTCACAGAGTTTCTGACCACTCCTGCTGAGTGAAAAGTTGTTTTTTAGACTAGTCTGAGCCACTGACAATAGTTGTTCTGCATGTCCGTTCAGTCAGAATCCCAGTGACATCCCTGTGTGCACCATGAACAGGGCCATCTGTGCAAGTAATTTCAGATGTCTTTTAGTGCTGCACCTCAACCAAACAAGCAGACCTCTCATGTCATAGGACAGCCTGTGTCTGGATAAGGATTAAATGTTCAATTATTGGCATTTTACCATGATGAGAGCAATTTTAACCATTCAATGAGAGCTGGAAGTATATACAGTATGTCAAATCTGTTAGCTCTGTATAGGCTGGATAATGGGGCAGGTGACGGGGGCATGTCATTTGGCGTTGGGGATGCACATCTACTCGACCAAAAAGATCCAGGAACCTGTGTCTTGAACAGTGAGAGCAGTTCATCAATCTTGGTAGCGTAATCAATCTGCTGACTGCGAGGCTGAGCTCACCCGCAGACTTGGACTTGTGCATAAGGTGATGGGTTCGCTGAAGAAGACAGTGTGGTGTACCCGGAGTCTGAGCATGCAGATGAAGGTCATAGTCTGCCAGTCTGTTTTTCTTTTGGTCTTGCTATGCTCTTGTGAGGTGCAGATGTCGACTGACATCTGACCTGGCTAAAGCCGTCAGTTGGACTTCTTTGCATTAACTTGTCTTTGTCACATCTTCAAGCATCATGGGCAAGACCATGTGTCTAAAGATGGGCCAGCTGCCTGACATGGAAACAACAGCTGAGCTTTTATGGACACCAGGCCTGATCCAGCTCACCGCATACTGGGAACCCAGGACCCAGTGGGTTGGTCCAGATGCCAGGGGCTACTGCATACATGGTGGAGGGGGTAGCTGGGAGGACACCTGGAGAAATGGGGCATGGGCCTGGAGCAGGCCTGGATGATAGCCATGAGGAGGCTGGAGCAGCACAGGACCAAGGTATGGTCCCACACCAGCATATGCTCCCATACCTGACCTGGCCTGACCTGACATGTTAATGAACAATGTCCAGTTCAAATGTAGGCAATCAGAGGCAGTCTATGATCTCTTATCAGCTGTTTAAGGCTGCACTCTGTGGCTCCAGAAACACATCCAGCAGATGAGGGCTCGTGCCATCGGTTGCATGTACCAACCCTACAGACATACAGTACATGAAATTTGCAGGTAAGGGTAAGAAAAAGGTAGCTGCCACTGTTCTGAGCTCTTCTTGACTTCCGAGCCTTGGTGCTGGTCATGTGACTGAAAGAGATTAATACAGACACTGCTCAGCCTAACCAGATATGTACAGTAAATCTGAGTCAGACGGGTCATGTCTGAGGGGTGTTTGAACAAGGAACCTTCTTACTGTGAGGTGACAGTGCTATCCACTGCACCAACATGCAGACCAACGGAGAGAAAACACTTCAGATCAGTGTTACTCAACCCTGCTCAACCAAAGAGCAGAATTGTTGAAAAATAGCTCTGCATGAGCCACAACGTAAGTGGTGAAAAGTGTTGAAAACAATGTGTCTATAAAAATAAGTTAAAGCTGGCAAAAATAGTGGAAAAGCAGCAAAAATGTGGCATGAAAATGGCTGAAATGGCAAAATGTGACCAAAGCATGATGTACAAGTGGCAAAAAATGTATGAAAAGTGACTAAAATGGGCAAAAAGTAGCAAAAAGGTGGGGAAATGAGCAAAAGGGGGCAAAATGGGAAAAGGGGCATTTAATGGCAAAAGGCAGCTTAAACAGGCAAAACATGGCAAAACGGGGAGAAAATTGCAAAAACAGGATAAAAGAGGCAAAGACTGGTGAAAAGTGACAAAAATAAGGAAAAAAGGTGGCGAAAATGGGTGAGAACTGATACAAATATTGGTGGCAAAAAAGTGGCAGAAAAGTCCAAAAAGTGACTGAAATGGGCAAAAAGCAGCAAAGATGGGCAAAAATGGGCAAAAATAGGCAAAAAAAATAGCATTTAATGGCAAAAGGCAGCTTAAATTGGCGAAAAGTGGCAAAATAAGAAAAAATGCCAATCTCAAAAGCAGGATATGAGAGGCAAAAACTGGTATAAAGGGGTAAAATGAAGCAGCAAAAATGGACTAAAAGCAGCAAAAACTGATTAAAAATGGCAAAAAAAAAAGGAAAAAGGGGCAAAAAAATTGCAAATAAGAACAATGAAAATAATCAGACAAAAAAGGTTGACAATTATTTTGGCAATCACTGTATATGTGTTGGAAACAAACTAACTAATGTTACTTGCAATGGATAAATTCAGAGGCCAAAGTGTCCCTTTTTAAGGTTTTCTGTAAGAATAATATTTAAAATAAGATATAAAAGAGCCACAAATCCTGAGAAAAGGGCCAGATGTGGCTCAAGAACCACATGTTGAGTATCACTGCTTTAGGTCATAAAAAGTAAGTGGATCACCAGATTTTTTTAAATCAGAAAACACAACTTCTTTTCACAGGAGCTGAAAGAAATGCTGCAGAAAAACTAGTTAGGTTCATGAGGGGAAAAATTTTATTCAGGACATGACACCAAAACTTTTAAGTCCCCTAATTTTATGAATAAACTTATAATTTAGCAACAGTATTCAAGAAAATGACAGAAAACACAGCAGTGAAAGACAGCAGCAATAGTGAGCCCCTTCATTGAGTATGTCTGTGTTTGCGTGTAACTGTGTGATTGTGTATGTTCCCATCTCCTGAGGCCTGCAGACAGCTGAGCTGTGCTGCAGTGAACTGTTGTGACAAAGTCATTGCTCATTCTGGTTTGTTTGAGCTCTGCTCTCGCTCCCTCTGCCAGAGATGATGTCTTTGTTAAAGGGCAGGTTTCATTAATATTGGAACAAAGTCATCGCTGGCAAAGATTAAAAACCCAAGGAAAGGATAAATAAAGCTTTGTTGAATAATGCAGCCGATGAATAATTCAGCTGTGGGATGTGTGGCTGCGTGAAACAGGAAGCTATCTAATGTGGAAATTATGAATATGTCTTTATTTCTTCAGTTTCAGGTTTTCCCATGGAGCGAGGAGGCTGACATCTGAAGTGATGAGCCTTTGGAGTGGGTTTCATTGCATAACAAGCATGCAGAGTTCAGGCCGGTGTTTTTGAAGCCAGGCATCAAAACAGGCGTAGTGACTTCCTAATTAACCCGACAGTTTGAACTACAGTTGAAGGAATCTCAGAGAGATCACTGAATACACCCTTCAGCTCGCACCACGACACCCCTCTATTTACGCCGCTTTGAACGCTGATTTAAAAAGAGTAATTATGTGGTAAATGAGGACGAGGTCGAGGCTGATTAGACACCGGTGTGTCACCAGGTCTTAGTTTCAGCGCTCGCTGTCTCAGCTGATCATAAAAGGATGTAATCTGCTGTAAAAAGAGTGTTAATGTGTTCAGAAAGTTGTTTCTACGTGATACGCTACTGACACCAGAATATAGGTCACATCTTACACCGGGTACAACAAAGGCTGGGCTGATGAGGCAGTTTCCATGGAAACCGTTGTCTCTGTCATGTCAGTGTTCTTGTACAGTATAAATGAGAACAGTGGAACATCCCTTTGCAACCATCAAAACAACCACACCTCCACCTGGGTGAAAACAAAGTTTGAACCTGTAAAAATAATAAAATATATTTATAATAACACCCAGCTATAATATATAGCTGGGTGTTTCAGTTCAGTTGGTGACCGTGTAAACTGGGGACTTAAGCTAAGTGTTTGTGACAGCTGGAGAAAGTTTATGATTTCATTAAATACATAACTGATGAGGATATTTTGACATATTAATCAAAAATAAACTGAATTCGGAAATCATTAATCAACAAAAATGCACATTTTTCTGTCTTGAAAAATGTCCTTTTTCTAAATGTAACCCACTTTTCTTGAAATGGACTTTGTACAGCTATGACAGGTCCTGAATGTAAGGTGGGATGGTAGAAAGAAAGGAAAAGAGTAGGTGTAACTCAGTGACTGCTGAGTAGCCACCAGAATAACTTCGTCAATGCTGAGTGGTCATTAATGAAACTCTGTGACTGTTGACTGGTCTTCAGAGTAAGAGTCCATCTGAAGTGTTTACAGACTATCTTTCCTGCCCTCCATCTGACATCCCAGTGTCATCAGGCTCACATGACCACAAGCAACCTGTATGCACCGCTTTCCACATTATTAAGCAATTGACATTTTTCTCTTATTTCCCTAAATATTAATGCAAATGACAGTCAGAATAGTTTTCAAATCATCGGCAGTTAGACTATAATTCAAATGTTTTTGAACAAACTTCATAATGATAACTATTATTTTTTTTAATAAAAACCTCAAAATGCACTTTTCCACATGTTCCACATTATTAAGCAGGACACAGGTTTCAGCAATATGGGAAAGAAAAAGGATCTCTCTGCTGCTGAAAAGCTTCAAATAGTGCAATGCCTTGGAGAAGGAATGAAAACATTAGATATTTCATGAAAAACTAATCATGATCATCATACTGTGAAGAAATTTGTGGCTGATTCAGAGCACAGACGGGTTCATGCAGATAAAGGCATAATGAGGAAGGTTTCTGATGGACAAATTCAAAGGATTAAGAGAGCAGATGCTGAAATGCCATTACAAAGCAGCAAACAAGTATTTGAAGCTGCTGGTGTCTCTGGAGTCCCACCAACCTCGAGGTGTAGGATCCTCCAGAGGCTTGCAGTCATGCATAAACCTACTATTCAGCCACCCCTAACCAATGCTCACAAGCAGAAACGGTTGCAGTGGGCCCAGAAATACATGAAGACTCATTTTCAAACAGTCTTGTTTACTGATGAGTTCTGTGCAAACCTGGATGGTCCAGATGGAGGAGTAGTGGATGGTTGGTGGATGGCCACCATGTCCCGACAAGGCTTTGTCAGCAAGGGGGAGGTGGAGTCATGTTTTGGGCCAGATTCATGAGGAGAGAGCTGGTAGGCCCCTTTAGGGTCCCTGAAGGTGTGAAAATGACCTCGGCAAAGTACCTAGAGTTTCTGACTGACCACTTTCTTCCATGGTACAAAAAGAAGAACCATGCCTTCTGTAGCAAAATTTTCTTCATGCATGACTATGCACCATGTCATGCTGCAAAGAATCCCTCTCTGTCATTGGCTGCTATGGGCATAAAAGGAGAGAAACTCATGGTGTGGCCCCATCCTCCCCTGATCTCAGCCCTACTGAGAATCTTTGGAGCATCCTCAAGCTAAAGATCTATGAGGGTGGGAGGCAGTTCACATCAAAACAGCCGTTCAGCGAGGATATTCTGACATCCTGAAAAGAAATTCATGCAAAAACTCTCCAAACACTCACAAGTTCGATGGATGCAAGAATAGTGAAGATGATATCAAAGAAGGGCTCCTATGTTAACATGGAACTTGGCCTGTTAAGATTTTTTTGATTAAAATAGCTTTGATTTCAGTAAATATGACCTCCTAATGCTGACAATTCAACAAATGAGCATTTTCAGTTCTTTACAACCTATAAAGTCTTTTAAAACTCTGTTGTGCATAATAATGTGGAGCAGTGCATTTTGATGTTTTTATTAAAAAAAAAAAAGTTATCATTATGAAGTTTGTTCAAAAACATTTGAATTATGCTCTAATGATGACTTAAAAAAATGTTCTGTCATTTGCATTAATATTTAGGAAAATTAGAGAAAAAATTGTCATTTTCTTAATAATGTGGAAATTGGTGTACTGATGTTGTATGTATGATTAACCCTACACCTACCCAAGAGAAAAATCAGGTATTTATCGACTAACACTGGTTTTGAGTTTGCAACAGCAGCTGCAGAGAATTCTTGTGGATATTATTATGTGTTTGATTGAGTAAGACCCAATCAATAAAACAAGTAATTAACCAATCAGTCTTCCTGGAGTCCATGTTTCTAAAATACCTAAAACTGAAAGTATTCATTTATCTGAATCACCAATCCACTGACAACTCCAGTATTCTCCTTTACATTCGTATTAGTCCTTGCAGACTCTGGCATTAAAATGTTCTTTTTGAAGCTCTCATTTGACAGAAGGGTGTTTTTTTCTTTCATTCAAGCTCAGGCATATCTCTAGAAGTTAATAAGAACATTGTATTATTCATGTTATACAGTACAGGGCGTCCTCCTGGAGAGAACAGATCGTGAGGACTTTTATTATCTTATTTCGGAGCTGGACCGCTACAGTGAGCAGGGGGGAGCAGAGGGAGGGATCCTTCTTTGGTAGTCCAGCTGTTTTTTTTTTATTGACTGAATAAAATTCAAGGCACAGACAAGAGACAAATCTGCAAAATACAAACCAGAGAAAACTGACAAACCTGATGGTAGAAAATCACACTCCAACTAGTCTCCATCTAGTCTGCTCATCATTGGTGGTAGATGATGTCTGAATATCACAGTCAGATCAGTAAATGAAGAGAAGGGAGGAACATTGTGGTTACGGTATAAAGCTTTCTTAAGAGTACAGATTAGAAAAATAAATAAGCAGTTAAAGAGTCTATCTCTGAGACAGAGCTGAAGATATCATGTGGATTAAAGTATTAATTGAACGTAGCTGCAATGGCAGCTGTCCAGTATTCACTGAAGCCTTGTGTTTGGCATTTTAGCCTTTCTGTTTTTAATTTTAGACCAAAGAATGGAGCTTGTCAGTACAGAAGAGAGCCAGGTAACTGGGATTGTACCTAGGATGCTACATTTCAAGTTATAGTACTGCAGTCTTCTTTGCTGTTTGAAGCCCAAATGTTTTCTATTGGGGAAAGATCTGGACTGGAGCCAGGCCAGTTGTGATGCATGAGGTAATTGGTTTAGCATTGTCCTGCTGAAATAGTCAAGGCTTTTCTTGCCCACACCACGGGTGCAACCCAATACCATCAGAAAAAAACGGCTGTCAAACCTGCGGGTATCAGGCTGGATGGTTCCTCTCCTCTTCAGTCATGGTTTTCAAAAAAAGAATTTCATATTTTGATTCATCTGTCCACAGAACAGTTTTCCATTTTGAGCTCTGATCCAGAGAAGACAGTGGCGTTTCTGGATCACGTTCACGTATAGCTTCTTCTTTGCATGATACAGCTTTTATTTGCATTTGTGGATGGCATGGTGACCTGTGCTGACAGACGATGATTTCTGGAAGAGTTCCTTATCTCATGCAGTGATTTTCAGATCAGAATAATGAAAGCTTTTTCTGTGGTTTTAAATGTTACTGATCTGTCTGACTCCGCCCCTGACCACACCCCTGTCAGGAAATGGATGTGGCACTCCTGATGTTACAATGTCACAATGCATTTAGCAGACCCTTGAATCAAAGTTAAGGACCTTGCCCAAAGGCCAAAACTGGACATGGATTATGCACTGACTAGGGTTTGAACCGTCAATCTCCCAGACCAAAGTCAGCAGGGTGGCCCACTGAGCTATCCAGCAGCTTAGCTGGGAGGAGAGAGGAGGATCAGGAGAGGAGGGTGGAACTTTCCTCCAAGCAGGGGAGGGCCAATTGAACCTGGGGGCGGTGCTAACTCCCCACATGAGTTCACGAGGGGAAAATATGAGTACGGCTTGTTTCAGCACACATTTTCTGAAAGGTGGAGAAAGAGAAGGAGGGAGGGAATGGTGAATTGAGCGTTTTGCCATCTGGCTCACTTCCCTCTTCACCGTGTGGCAACTTCGGCAATACCACTGGTGTTGCACCAATCCACCTGTCAATCCATTCTACCCTCACTCGTGAACGAGACCCTGAGTTACTTGAACTCCTTCACTTGTGCTAAAGACACCCTCCATGAGGGGGCAGTCCACATTTTTTACAGCAGAGAACCACAGCCTTGGACTTGGAGGTGGTGACCCTTGTCCTGATTGCTTTGCACTGAGCTACAAACTGCCCCAGTGCTCACTGGAGGTCCCCGGCTGAAGAAGCCAACAGGACCACATCATCCGCAAAAAGTAGAGATAGAATTTTGAGGTAACTTAACCCTTATGTAGCATCACCTGACCTGGAATGTTACTTACCTTTTGCCAGTTAGTATGATTAGTTGCAAACTGCTCCTCCAGCTGTTTTGCATTTGTATCACTTACTTTTCCAGCCTCAAAATGAGCTAATGTTTTTCAAGAAATGATAAAATGTCTAATTTTGAACACCTGATGTTCATGTTCTGTCGTGAGTAAAATATGGGTTTATGAGATTTACAAATCATTCTGTTTTTATTTTATTAGACAGCATCCCATCGATTTTTTGGAACTGGGGTTGTATTTACCTTCATACCTTTATTTTATGAGCAGAGAAATTCTATATCAATGCTTAGTTTTCAAAGACAAGGTTTCTAAGATTCTGACTTGTACTGGTTTTACTTCAAATGTGATCTAATCGAGTGGTTCTCAACCTTCTCAGCCTGTGACCCCCAAAATAAGGGTGACAGAGACCAGGGACCCCACTGTACCTGAAGGTCGTTTATTACAGCCATGCACATTCAAGAATAGTCATGTGCAGACAAGGCCGTCCATAATGGGGGATAAATGGGGGAGCTTTCTGGCACCATGGAGGTCAACAAAACCATGGTCCACTGTAAAGTTAAGCTGTGATATTCATACTTCCTTTTTAACTGGAAAAAACACTCTTCTCAATAAAACATCATTATCATCATTTGTGGAGTGAAAAGCCTTCTTAAAAATGTAAATCTCTTTTGTTTAAAAAAAAGGGGGGGTTAAAAGAGTTTAAAAATGGCAAAAAAAAAAAAAAAGAAAAAAAAAAGGTGGTGAAGTTGGATTTTAAAAGTAGCAGAAATAGGTTACATGTGGCAAAAGTTCCATAAAAGCGGCAAAAGAAGGTAAAAAAAAAAAAAAAATGGGTTAAAGTGTTAAAAAGGGGCATCAATAATGGTAAACCTAAGTTAAAATGTGGCTAAAATGGTGTTAAATTGGCAAAAATGGGTTAAAATTTGTTGAAATGGGATGAAAACTTAATTTAAACTGGCAAAAAAAGGGTTAACTGAGGGAGAAAACATTGGCAGATATTGGCAGAAATTAGTTAAACAAGCAAAAATGGGCATATCAAATTGTTAAATGGGGTTCCAATGGGAAAAACTGGGTGTAAAAAGGGGTTAATTGTAGCAATAATGGATCAACAGAGGCAACATTAAGCTTGAGTGGCAAGAAATGGTTTAGAAGTGACAAAACAGGCAGAAACAAAGTGGTGGAAAGAGTTTAAAACTGAAAAAAAGGTCTTAAATGGTAAAAATGTGTTTAAATTGGTGGGGAGAAATGATGAAAAAGAGTAAAAACAAAATTGGTGTAAAGTGGCAACAGTGCAATTTTAAAAATATTCTTAGTTCTTTTAGGGCAACTGGAGACCCCGCTCTCAGTGCCTCGTGACCCCCATGGAGGTCCTGACCCCAAGGTTGTGAACCACTGATCTAATCATCTGTAAAGTCACCTGTATTTATTTTGTAATAATCGCTTTTAACCTCCTCTGCAAACCCTTTCTAGCAGCAATAATGCTTCCAAAAGCACAGATTGATTGTTATTATCAGTGGCATATTAAAATGATTAACAGAGTGTCACCTGTTAATCCAACACCAATTAGACCATGACACAGCAACTGTAATTTAGACAAAATAAATCTTTAAAAACTGAAATTTATGTTGTTAATAACGGTAGTTTTTTATGTAAGCATTTAGTCCAGAACTGTATGATTGTGTAAAACTTGATTTCAGTTTTAAAATGTATGGTTTTTACTTTCATAAATGACCTCTAGCAGCCCACCTACCTACACTTTCTTTGGGAAGCAATGATACCAAATGATAGCAGCATTGAGCCTCCTTCCATGAGCAGAATGCTGAGGTGAAAATGGTGAATTGGCTTCACTTTTCAAACCGAGACACTCCATCCACTTGTTGTCTCCAGTCTATGGTTTCTAGCCCATCCTCAGAGGACAATCATCATTCATCACACAGACAAATACCAGGCGCCTGCACACTGCAAAGCACTCGGAGGAGACACAGATAAGACATCTCTGACAGGAACATACGACACGACGGTGTTTAGACCGAGCCTCCTGACAAACATTCAGGGATTTGTATGTGCATCAACATGCAGCATCACGTTCGCTCTCCTCTCAGGATGCCTCGCACTCACATCCAGAGGGCTGCAGTGGTCAGGCCCTCACAGCTTGCTTCAAAGCCTGAGCCCAAAGCCCCCTGAAAGCATGCCTAGGGCTACTCTGGCTGCAGAAATCCCTCCTTAGCCCCCGCAGGATGATAAAAGAAGATCCACGCTGGACTGAGCTGAGATGCTCTAAAGATATGATGAATATCGATCCACTTTGCTGAGGATGAGTATAAGGTTTATGTCTTCATCTTAGAGGAAATTGGATATCATAGTAGTGCATAATGGCTGATTGAGCAGGGTAAATATGATAAATGTGGATCTAATGAAAACATGGAGTGTGCTGGTATGAAATGCACGCTGGCTGGGCTATTTAGATATGGATCTCCAATATGTCTGATATTAAATAACATAACATATAGGCTTTTAATATCTTATTATTGCAGTTTAAGAACTGGTGAAGATTCTGAAAATCTTTCAGAGCATGCCAAGCTAGCTGTTTATCCCACCTCTTATTGTAGGTCACAAGTGTTATCTTTTGCTAATTTTGATGTTAACGTCAAAGTCTGATGGACCTACTTTACTCTATGGCTCTAACCACGGCATTTAATTGGGGCAACACCAAACCCTTTGGTCCCGTTAGCCATGGCCACCCAGGCCTGATTACTGTCAGACCTGCTGAATCCAGAAACCCCTTAAATAGAACCTTAAATAGCAGGCTAGAAGATCTCAAACAGCAAACATCATTGTGCCATCTAAAGATATTCAAGAACAGATGAGAAACAAAGTCATTGACTTCTATCAGTTTGAAAAGGGTTAAAAAAGACAGTTCTAAGGTTTTCAGATTCCAGAGAACCACACTGAGAGCCATTATCCACAAGTGAGGAAAAATTGAAAGAGCTGTGGACCCTTCCAGGTGTGACCAGCTCACAAAATGATTGTATGAGTGTATTGAGGACTCATCCAGGAGGTCCCAAAAGAACCAAGAACAACTTTAAAAGACCTGCAGGCCTCACTTGACCCAGTTAAGGACAGAGTTCAACAATAAGAAAAGAGACTTGGCAAAAATGGCACCAATGGGAGAGTTCAGAGGCCAAAACCACTGCTGACAAAGGCTCGTCTCAGATTCACCAAAAACATCTGGAGGATCCCAGAGACTTTAGGGGAAAATATTCTGTGGACTCAGGAGACAAAAGCTGAACTTTTTGGATGGTGTAACATCTGAGAAAAACCATCACATTCATTAAAAGAACATACCAACAGTCGAACACGCTAGGGGTAGTGTGATGGTCTGCTTCAGGACCTGGACCACTTGCCATAATTGATGGAACCATGAATTCTGCTCTATACCAGAAAATCCCGAAGGAGAGTGTCTGGCCGTCAGTTTGTGACGTCAAGCTCGAGCACTCTTGGGTTATGCAGCAGGACAATGATCCACAACACACCAGCAAGTCCACCAAATGGACCAAAAGAACAAAATGAAGGCTTTGGAGTGGTCTAGTCAAAGTCCAGACTAAAATCTGACTGAGATGCTGTTGCATGACCTTAAACGGGCCGTTCATGCTGGAAAACCCTCCAATGTGGCTGAATTAAAACAATTCTGAAAAGAGGAGTGGCATCATTTCCTCAATAGCGATCTGAAAGACTCACTGCCAGTTATCTACAGCAGTGGTTCTCAACTGGTCAGGCATCAGGACCCACAACCTCCTCCTTGAGAGAAATCACCACCCAAATTAAAATTTCATGAATGTTGGTTGATCAGTAGTCACCAGATAATCAGTATTCCTGGCTACCATTACACCATGAAGACATAAGAACACTGCAAAAAACGAAGTTTGGACTCTAAATAGAAAAAACGTATTGAACAAAGAGACGGGACACAGCCAGCAAATTAGAAAAGCACATCATTACAGAAGGATTTGCAAGCTTAAATCTTGTTTTACTTCTTTTTCCCAAGATTTCCCAGTTTGGTCATTTCTCAGAGGATCTCCTTGTTATGTCGGGTAAACCAGTTTTATTTCCCAACAAAATGTAGATAAATAGGTGGAAATCTTGAGAAAAATGCTGAATTTTGCTTGTAATCATGGGAAAACCCCCCAAAAATACATGTATGAAATTACTGTATGTCCACTTAGGGCTTCCGTAGATAGAGGTTTGTCACATTTTTCTTCCCTGGCATACATTCGCAACCCACTAGAAAGAGCTTTGCGACCCACTTTTGGGTCCCCACCCACCAGTTGAGAACCACTGATTTAAAGTGCTTACTTGCAGTTGTTGCTGGCAAGGGTGGAAAAACCAGCTGTGAGGTTTAGAGGGAATGACTTCTTCACAGAGGGGCATGCAGGTTTGGATGGCTTATTTCCCTTAATAAATGAAATCATTTAATTACTCAGGTTATCTTTGTCCAGTGTTAACACTTATTGATGATGAGAAACATTTAGGTGTGATAGATATGGAAACATAACTCTTTTTTACAGCACTACATGTAAAAGTAGGGTCCAGCTTTCAGATATTTAAAACCTGCAGAGAGAAAGCCTTAAGGGGTGTACTCAGAAAAGGCCTGAAGCTCCTTTTTCTCTATGCTGTATTTCATTGAAGAGCCCAGTAATATGTTATTCTGTTTGCTTTTTGGGCAGATGGAGATTTCATTTTCTATTTACTGTGCTGTTTTGTTTATGCAGCCTCAGAGACCTTGAAGCTTTTTTTGTAGTTGCTTCCAGATGTGAAGTTGTAGTTACGTTTATTTTGTTTAACAGTTTCTAATTGTTAAAGTGTTGTGCTGAGCGTCCTTGCCGTTTTCTTTCATTTCGGCGGAGGATTTTGGTTAAAGTTGTTTCGCGTCTTCAAATGCCCCTAAGATATTTTTTAAGGTCAGAACAACTTATCAGGAACACGCTCTGAAATAAAGAGAACTCTGTCTTCCGTCTATCAGGCGCCTTGGGCGTAAATTTAACAATATTCATCATGTAAGATTTAACACTGCCAATCAGAGCTGCTTCGGCCATCTTAGGACAACTGGTGCTGCCGTTGGTGAACAGCATCAAGCCTTTTTTCTAGTTTTCTCACTCTAACGAAAAATCTGAAATTCAACTGTGGCTATCAGAAAACAGTGAAAGGGTTTTCTTGCTCTGTCATTTAATGGAAGGCACTGAACAGAGTTTGTTTTAAAACCACTCAAGTTCAGAAGCCGAACAATAACAAAGGTCTTAGCAGTTTCCTTTCCTCTTTACCTTTATTGTCATTTTCTCTTAATTAATAGAATTTAGACTTTTGGATCAATTTATGTGCCTAAGAGTCTTAGGGTTGGGGTTAGCAGCTGGAACAGTTACCTTTAAACCTTTACAGAACTTATTAGTGATAAATTGAACGTACACTTTATTGACAAAAGTATTTGGACACACCTGTTAACTATTGAATTCAGGTGTTTCAATCAGACCCGTTGCCACAGGTTCAAGCACCTAGCCATGTAGTCTCTGTTATAAAACATTTGTGATACTAAATGGATCGTTCCAAAGAGAACAGTGACTTTAAGTACGGTACTGTGATGGATGCCACCTTTGCAGGAGGGTTTGAGAAATTTCCTCCTTGCTGGATATTCCACCGTCATCTGTAAGTGATATTATAGGACAGTGGAAGCGTTTAGGAACAGCTGTCAGGTTACCTTAGCAGGTCAGGTTACCTGCTAAGGTAACCTGACACACCAGATGGACTTGTTTCACACATCTTGAAAACCTTTCATAGATGGAGTTTGGAAAGGGCAGAGCCTTTACAAAACACTCAGAGGGTTATTGGATGAGCATTCAGTCTGTCACATCTTTATGGGCCAATCAGAGCAACAAAACACGTGACGTAGCCGCTACCGAGGTGTAAACTCCATAGGCAGCTGCATAACACGAACTGTAGACATGTCAGTGCATTTTTGCCATTTTTGAAAAGAAAACAACTCACTGCTGTTCTTTGTTCTTCTTTTAACGAAAAACTAAAACTGGTGCTTTAGCAGCATCCACGCTAATGTCTTCTCGCTGCTTGCATACGTCACGACTCCGATGCGCTCGAAAGTCCTGCCCCTCGTCGCTGATTGGTCCTGTCACTTTCTAACCAGGCCCACTCTGTGGAGTGACAAATCACACTTCTCTGTTTGGCAGCCAGATACTTGAGTCTGGGTTTGGTGGATGCTAGAACATAACCTGCTTGACTGCATTGTGCAATTCCATATTACAGTGCATGTATTTCAATACATTGTGTTACACTCCCTGTCGGCGTAATGGTCAAGCAGCCAAATACTTTTGTCCATTTAGTGTATTGAGCCTTATGTGCAGTGGAAAATCACTGAGCACAAAGACAGCTGCTTTAAAAAATGTTGTCTTCTTGTTTGTACAGCCTTCTGTCTGCACTGCAGACACAATCCTGGCTCTCATTAAAGGGCTTCCAAAAAAAAAAATCATTAATAAACAAGAAAAACAGCCATGTGTGTCAAGCACTGGCACAGATTCCTGCTTATTAATGCTAACTAATCAATAAAAAGAAAAGGCTCCAATCATGCTAACTGAAAAAAATGAGGCTCATGCTTGTTTTGATGTGTGCTGCTGACCTCTGGGCCCGGACACGCTTGTGAAAATCTCCAGTCGTCTTCATCTGAATCACGATCAGGTTTTATTGCCTGGTACATTTTCACATACAAGGAATTAGACTTGGTGTCTGGTGCAGAACAAATAACAGAAGAAGATTAAAACATATTAAGAGGCTAGAAACTTAAAAAGATTATTATAGAAAGACACAGTAGCAATAAAATTATGACATATAAACATCACAAATGTACAAAGCTGCAAAAGATAAACTGCACATAAGTGCAGGATTACTGGTGAACAGGCTTTAGTGCAATTTCTTAAAGAGTATAACACACACATTTGTAAACAGAAGAGTAA
Source organism: Cheilinus undulatus (assembly GCF_018320785.1). Lineage (NCBI taxonomy): Eukaryota > Metazoa > Chordata > Actinopteri > Labriformes > Labridae > Cheilinus > Cheilinus undulatus. The sequence continues at coordinate 8,562,181 of NC_054884.1, read as the reverse complement.
AGGTTAATGTGCATCAATGTAATGAATAAAGTCTTTTTTAACATGCATTGTTTTTGTCTCAGATTCTGAGTTTCACTGAGAGTCTGTGGGGAGAGGGCCGGAGTACTGTTCATTAGACTGACAGCAGATGATGGTCCCCAGGAGGTGGAAAGAGTCCCAAGAGTCTGGTGAAACTAAGATTACAGAAAAAAATGATCAAAAAATGTAAGAAAAAAACTTCAAAAGATAGTCGTCTTATATTTGCATGAAGAATATTTTCACAAGATAACAGCACCTAAAGTAAGACCCGTCCATCCAGCCATTATCTATACCGTTTGTCTCATTCAGGGTTGCATGGCATGCATGCATGCTATTTATCTCACCTGAAACAGCAGAAATATTAACTTATCCTTTATATTTGTGTACTTAGCTTTAGTGATGTTGACATACCAGAGAATCTAAAAAGCACAGAAATTATTTTTATGATGTGTCTGGTTCAGTAATGCTGCCTTTTAGGAATTGGTACACATGACTTCTTCATCATTAACCTCCTGACACCTCAACTTTTGTTAAACACGTCATCTTAGTTTCTCTCACTAATTTGGGAATAGTAGAAGAAGTTTATAAGCTCAGCCTTATCTTTGGACAGAATTTTTTTAACCAAAAAATTATTTCCACAGATCTCCTGAAGGTCGTGTTTCTGCAGAATATGCATCACTGGAGCAGTTTTAGAGCGGATGTTTTTGGCTGAGTCGACCAGGTGGCCAGATGTTGGGGGTAAACAGTGAGTCAGAAATGGTTTCTGTTATTCATTTGTCCTTTTGATGGTGGACCACAAGGAGTTGTTGAAGCCAAGGCCCCCCCCCCCCCCCCACCCCCCCCACCCATACACATACACACACACACAAAAGGCCTAACTTTTCTGTGAAAATTCCCAAACATAATTGTAGAGTATGCCATGAAAAATGCCCAAAATGTTTTCTAATATTCCCCAAACATTTCAGGGAAACTTTATCATACAGCCTTGATATTCAAAAGAAAAATCCAAAAAGTTCCTGAAAAAATTTAGCAAATTCCTCAAAATTTCAAAGCTAATACCCCCAAAAAACTCTTATCAAATTCTACAAAGAAAAGTGTAAACACATTCCCCAAAAGTCCATGAAACTAAGGAAAATTCCCCCAGACATCCAATCAAATCTCCTGGAACTTCCATGAACACTCTAACAACTTCCCAGTCAAAAACCCAAATATTTACAATTAATTTTCCCAAATCTCCACCAAAATGTGTAAAAAATTAAAAGCAAATATCCCTCAAAGAAGTCAAATCCAAAAAAAAAAAAAAACCCAAAAGTCTAAATTTCCATAAAATATCCATACAAATACCCTGGCAAATTTGTTCAACATTTTAAGCAAAATACAAAAAAAAGGCCTTTGGACAATTATCTCAATAATTCTTCATGCAGAAAATATTACTCTGCTGTAGTTAGAACCTAACAGTCACTCTAACTGAGCTTTAGAGCAGCAGTTCTCAGCTGGTCAGACATCAGGACCCACCATCAGCTCCTTAAGAGAAATCATGACCCAAATTTTTGAAAATTTTCAAGTTCTCAAACTTATCTAATAAAAAACTTGCCAGTCTGGAACCTAAATGGAATATACACAATCAATCAAAGAGCCAGGCCAAATAAACATTTTGTAAAACAACATCATTACAAAAGGAGATAAATGCATGCCTTTAATTTTATCACTTTTCCCCAAGACAGGATGGAAATATGGTAATTTCATTAGGAATTTATCAATATCTTGGAAAAACCTGCTTGTTATCCAAAGAAAAAGAGATGAAAAAAAAGTTGAAATCTTGTGACAAACACCGAAATGTACTCATCACCATAGGAAAATCTAGTATGTATGTGCCCTTAGGGCTTCCATATAAGAGACTTTGTACTGGATTTTTTCCCCGGCACACATTTCATGTCCCACTTGAAAGAGCTTTGCGGCCCACTTTTGGGTCCTAACCCACCAGTTGTGAACCACTGCTCTAGAGATCCTGTGTGGAGATGGGACAGACTTCTAGAAGGACAACCATCACTGCAGCCCTCCACTGGTCTGGGCTTTATGGCAGAGTGGTGAGATGGAAGCTCTCCTCAGTGCAAATCACATACAAGCCCACTTAAATTTCAGGTGGAGTATTTTGCAAACTCCAGGTAGGCTTCCATGTGTTTTTGCACTGCTGAGGCTTCATCTATCCACAGAGATCCGCAGAGAAGGTTGTCCTTTCAGCCCTGCTGCTGAAAAATACCCCCACATCATGATGCTGCCACCACCATGCTTCACTGTTGGAATGGTATTGGACGGGTGATTAGTGGTGCCTGGTTTCCTCCGGACAACTGAGGCCAGACAGTTCAATCTTAGCTTCATCAGAGCAGAGAATCTTGTTTCAGAGAGTCCTTTAGGTGCTTTTTTGCAAACTCCAAGTGAGCTTTCATATGTTTTGCGCTGAGGATAAGCTTCCAGGAGGAGCCAGAGCGAAATTTGAAGTGTTTTTGCAAAGGGTCTGAATACAAACGTATGTTGTTGTGACATTTCAGTTTTTTATTTTTCATTAACTTGCAAAAATTTCTAAAATTCTGTTTTCACTTTGTCATGATGCGGTATTGAGTGTAGATTAATGAGAATTCAAATTAATTTTTTTGACTGTAGCATCAGGCTGCAACATAACAACATTGAACTGAATACTTTCTGAATGCACTGCATGTGTTTTAAATGACAAATTACTCAAAGGTAGTCGCTCATGTTTGAGTTTTTGCAGCACAAACTCTGCAGCTTTATAAATTTGGAGTCACACTGTGGCACAAATAGATAGTAAGTGACTAAATAGTTATCACATCCATGAGGGTTTCTTTCATTGGAGGCTCAGTCGCGCTGTTCCTCCGCGTTCGCACATTAGTGTAGAAAATGATCAGTCAACATTAGCAGAGAGCGGAAATGTTGACAGCGTCTTATTAAACATCTCAGAGTGTTTGTTCTGCTCATGCTCCTGTAATGACTTGACTTACAGGTTCCCTCCGAATTAAAATCTCAGACTCTGCACCCGTAGGCTGCAGCAGCCGCAGGCTCGAGTCCCCAGTTATTTCAATTCAATCTGTGCGTATGAAGCAATCAGTGCTAAGCTCTACAGCAGCAGCTCGTGTGTGTTTGTCCACTTTAATTTACGCAGATATCACTCGGCTTTAGTCAATAAAATGTTCTCTGTCTTCACCGCTTCTCCAGGGCTCCTTTTATGACAGGATTAAATTGTCCAAGGCACAATTAGGGGAATTATTTCCCTGGTGTGCGTCTCTTTGCAATTCTTCTGCGGTTTGTCCTACAACTCTACACGAGATAATTCACTCCTTCCACGCCCTGTTCACCCTCTAACCGGAGCAGGAGCAAGAAAAATGACTGTCTTTTTCTATTCCAAAGAGATAAATCTCATTTTGTTGTGCATGCCAGCTGCAGCATCCCATCTACTTCGGCCTCACAAAGGATAATAGACTCACCGAAAAAAGCACCCAGCGTTTGATGGTTTCAGTGCCAGCCGGCCTTAATGCAGCCAAAGTGATACAAACATCTCAGCTGCATGCTTGTACGTTTCGGTTACAGTTTACAATCATTTCACAGGGTTCACACCCGGGTCTCTGCGACTCGCTGCTGCTGGGCTAAGCTTGGCCGTGCTTTATTTAACACTACATGTGGTTCTCAGAGGGATCTACAGCTCTGCTGAGCTGCAGACTTACATCCAACAAAGATGTCAGAAGATAAAGGAGCACAGCGTCAGGAACGCTGGACCTGACAGACATCTGGAGTTTGACTGAATGCTGTCCAATGTTTAGGCTCACACAGTAAACTTAAAGGAAGATTTCAGCATTTTTTAAATTGAGTTGCATCAGGTACTTGGCAGCAGTAGAGTCAAGAGGTTTCAGTGAGTGTTGCCCCTTTAAACATGACAGCTAGGCTGGAAGCTAGGCTAAACAGCGTTGCAGATGGGAATAATTTCTCCGCATAATAAAGCAAGATTAAAGTAAAAATGGGCCAATGCTAGCTCAAGTGTTTGCTATAGGGAAAATTTTGAAGTCTTCCATTCTTTGCCTGTATTTGGCAGTATTTTGCAATAGGAGCTTTGGCTACCAGCTACGTACTCTTCCACCTCAGCTGTTCAGCTGTTTGCTACCAAAGTGCAGCAAAAACAGAGTTAAAAATATACTGAAAGAAAAAAAAAAGAATTTATTCCCTCACATTTTTTATGCAGTAGAAATTTTCTTTATGCAAAAGATTTTTTTTTTCCTTAAAACTAACTATATATACCTAGCACAAAAACTGAAGAATTTTTTATTTGGTAGATTATTTCTTTGTTGTAACAATTCTTCTTGGCAATCACTCTTACACTGTAGGAAAGCCTATTTATTTCCATGTCAAATGGTGCCACATTTGTAAGGAACATGCAGTTGTGGGATGAGCAGCAGAGCTGAGTATGTGGGTCAAACCCATGAAAAATTTGCCGACTCTTCTCCGTTAGTGCCAAACAGCTTAATCTGTCATTGACTCTTGTTAGGTGGATTGGATGAGCCTGAAGAAACAAGACAAATTGGCAATTTAGCATTTTATTCATCAAACAAACAGGAGCCTCAGAAGCGTGTTGAAGAACCATACACAGCCACAACAACCTGGCACCTCCTCCTCATGCTGGTCACCAGCCTGGTCACACACCGCTGTGGGATGGCACCCCATTCTTCAACCAGCATGTGTTGCATTTCAGCCAGTGTGGCTGTGCTGGTCCCTCTGGCACACCCAAGTTAATCCCACAAGTGTTCAATGGAGACTTCAGGACTGCTAGCAGGCCATTCCATCCTCTCCACTCCCAAATTCTGGAGGTAGTCTCTGATAAACCCTGCTCCATGTGGGCAGGTGTCGTCATCTTGTTGGATAGAGTTCAGTCTCAGACTGAGATTGCCTCCAACGGTGACAAGCCTCGTTTTTCCAGTGAGACAGATGCCGCTCCACACAGCCTCCAACAAAAGATGTTACTCTATCAGTGCAACAGTCTGCATAGCATTCTCCACATCTTTCCCACACTTTGACTCTACATTCCTCCACACGTTCAGGTGATGATCAGGCACCTGATTGTCAGCACCTGAGGGTACCAGAAGCTCAAAACAAGAGTTGATAGCAACGGCAGAATAAGCAGTTTGGCATTGGCAGAGAGATTTGACAAATTTTTCATGGGTGCAACCCACATACTCAGCTCTGCTGCTCATCCCACAAATGCATGTTCCTATGCCAAGAAGCAATGTAACATCTAACTAGATCAAAATTGCAATTTCAGCTGAAATTGCATGGGGATGCTGAGAGCTGAATTGTGGAAGAACTGCTGAAAATAGCCAAAAGCACAAAAATAGCTAAAGATAGCATAAAATGACATAAAAGTAGCTGAAAATGGCATTCAGTAGCTTAAAAAAGGATAAAAATAGCTGCCAGTTTCCTAACTAAGCTGAAAACAACATAAAAATAGCTGACTTTGGCATAAAAGTAGCTGACTTTGGCATAAAAGTAGCTGAAAATTGCATTCAATGGCTGAAAAAGCATATATATAGCAGAAAATAGCATAAAAATAGGTATATTTTCATAATTATAAAAGTTATAAATGAAAAAAATCATAGCAGTCGAATGACGAAGAAACTGAGTTTTTTAAAGTTTAAATGGTGTCGATATGACAAAGTATGAAGGAGGACATAGCTAGCACGGAAGAAGAAGAATAAGCAAAATGACCGACGCAAATATCAATAGTGTGGGTGCTCAGCATCTATTGCTTTCTCTCTCTCTCTCTCTCTCTTTCTCTCTCTCTCTCTCTCTCTCTCTCTCTTTCTCTCTCTTCTTTGAACTGGATTCAAGGTTGAGTATTCATCAGTTTTAATTCACATTTAATAAAACAACATCCAAACATCACAAATAATGGCTTTGTAGATCTTAATTTTTGAGAAATAATGTTAAGTTATGTTAGAGCCAGCACTCATTTGGAGTTGACGGCAGTGTTGTCATAAAAAATCAATAAAATTTGTTTTTGTAACTTCTTTTTGAAACATGTCCATGAGGTATTTTTGGAAAAAAAGGAACCAAAATACTTTTGCAAAAATGTTGTCACCCTTAGCCTCATGAAACGAAACGTAGAGGTTTAGGGTAATGAGAATCCACCTAACAATACAAAATACATTTTTGATTTAAATTACGCTTAAAATGATCTTAAATACATTTTTGTTTTTCATGATATAATAGCTAGGCATTGCTAAATATGCAAGATTAAACAATTTTACACTTTTTTGTTTTTGGACCATTTTGGTAGAAAGACCCAAATACAACTTTTTGAAGTGCCTAAACAAGGCTGTGCCACAAATAATACATCATGCTAATAAACGAATTATTTTAGAGTAAGTTTTGGCACAACTCTCTGTAGCAGAGCACTAAGTTTTCATGGTCAGGGAGCATGTTTTAATTCCCACTGACTTAATAATTGAGTGAGATAAATGCGCCAAACCCAACAGGACATCTCAAAGTTTGTGAAACCAAATGTTTGCTTGCTTGTGCTCATGCTGTTATTTAAGATTTCTTTAATTAGCTGTAGAAAGCTGTGTAAGCGTACTTTTTATTCCAGGCTGCAGCACTCACACAGTGTTTAATCTTTAGCTGCCTGCTTCACTTTCCTCACCGATCCCCAACGGCTACATCTCTGTCTTTAAAATGTTTGGAGAGATGTCTGAGGAATCGTTGGACAGGGAGCCGTTTGAGAGAAGTGCATGAGAGGGGATTCTGCAGAGGCACAATTTGAATATTTCAAGCCTTGGAAATGGAGTAAAGAAAGGAAAAAAGCATGGATTTCCATCTCTGTAAGTGCTTCTGAATGGTTTGTAGGAGAGGTGGAATTATGTGATGGCTAAGACAAGACAGAAGCTAACATGAGATGCCAGGATTACTGAGCCACTGATTGGTCCCTCAGAGATTTCCCAGGGAGATGGAGAACACAGAGAAGCTTCTAGATTTCTCCCTGTAAACTCACTAATAATGTTAAGGCATAAGAGATAGCCTGCGGCGAGAGACACGAGAGTTTGGGTTCAGGGGAGAGAGGGAGCTACAGCGGAGGATTCTGGTTTGTTTATGTGTGCGTAGATATTCAGATAAATTCATGATTTATTTAGCAGAGTTTTTACATGCATTCATGGCCATATTCAGAAAGTGTTAGGATAAAAGTCAGGAGAGGTGTTGGGGAATATAAATTCATGTCTGAATCACAAAACTCATTTCTACTATCCTGAAGTGCACAAGAATCATATGCATGTACTTTATTAAGGAATCGGACCCCTTTTCCAGCTTTAACAGCCTCCACTCTTCTTGGAAGGCTGTTAGCAAGACTTTGGCATGTTTCTGTGGGAATTTGTGCCCATTCATACTGTAGAGTATTTATTAAGTCACTCACTGATGTTGGATGAGAAGGCCTGGCTCCCAGTCTCCATTCCAGTTCATCCCAAAGTGCTCGACGAGGTTGAGGTCAGAGTACAGGGCATACCGGTCAAGTTCACTGAACTCATCAAACCATGTCTTTATTGTCATGTAAGAATAGAAAGGGCCTACCCTGAAACTGCTGCCACAAAGTTGGAAGCATAGCATTGTGCAAAATATCTGGGTATGCTAAAGCACTTCACTGGGGATAAGGGGTCTAGCCCAAACCCTGAGAAACATCCGTCCATCTTCTTCCGCTTATCTGGGGTCAGGTCCCAGTGGCAGCAGGAGAAGCAGGTCATACCAGATTTCCCTCTCCACCGCAGCATTTCCCAGGTCCTCCTGAGGGATTCCAAAGCACCATTAGGCCAGATGGGACTTATAAACCCTCCAGTGAGTGCAGGAAGACCTGCACAGGAAGGCAAACAGGAGGTATGCCCAAACCACCTTAACTGACTCTTTTTGACGAGCAGTGCCTCTACTTCGAGATCCTTATGGATGCCCGAGCTCCTCACCCTATTCCTAAGGCTGAGCCCAGCCACCCTCCTAAGTAACCTCATTTCGACTATCTCATTCTTTCAGTCATTACCCAGCGTCCATGACCATAGGTGAAGGTTGGGACATAGATTGACCTGTAAACCAAAAGCTTTGCCTTTTGGTTCAGCTCTCTCTTTGCCACAATGGACTGGTGTAGCCTCTACAAAACTGCTGACGCTGCACCGATCCACCTGTCAATCTCACAGCCCATTTTAACCTCACTCGTGAATGAGACCTCAAGGTACTTGAACTCCTTCACCTAGGGCAAAGACTCACTCACTCCAACGGTTTCCAGCAGAGGGCCATACCCTCAGACTTGGAGGTGCTTATTCTCATACCAGATGCTTCACTGAAAAACAGCCCCATACCGTTATCCCTCCTCCATTAAACTTCACAGTTGGCACAAAGCAGTCAGGCAGATAACGTTCTCCCAGCATCAGCCAAACCCAGACTCACCCATCTGACTCACGAGTGTTTCCACAGCTCCACAGTCCAGTGTCGGTGTGCTTTACTCCAGTAGTTCTCAACTGGTTGGGCATCAAGACCCACCACAACCTTCTGATGAGAAACCAGAACCAATCCATCTGTTTAATACACCACTTATCCCGTTTGGTTTTACAGGGGGCTAGAGCCTGTCTAAGCTGTCATTGGGGGAGAGGCGGGGTACACCCTGGACTGAAAATTTCCAACCACTCAAATGTATTTAATAAAAGATGCTCTCTTTTGGGCCCCAAATAAAACAAAACATGACTGAATGAAGACAAAACATATTTAAAAGGCAAAGCATTACAAAGGGACATGCATGTGTGGCCAAGCTAGAAGTAATTTAAATAATTAATAAATAATTTAAGGGTTCAAATACAAATTTTTGACATAAATTTCAAAAGCCAACCTAGGATGGTAAGAGTATTCTGTTCTCCTCAGACACTGTCGGCTCCAGGTTAACTGGATGGTGCTTGGTAGTGGAATGACTGCCATTGTCTTCCCCTGTCTCTACCGCAGTGGTTCTCAAATGGTGTGCCGAGGCACACTGGTGTGCCCTGAGACAAGTCTAGGTGTGCCTTGGGAATTCGTCTGACTTTACATTAGTACTATAACTGTGCAAAACTTAAGACACTAAAACCAATGTCCTTACTGCATGCAAGCATTATTTGTTGCATTGCATCATGCAGCATTGCACGCTCACTGTCTAACTAAAAAAAGTAGTCATATACTGTATATCAACTTTGGGCTTCCATGCATGCGGTCTTCCATGGACGTTTTAGCCTAATTTTTTCCCTGGGTACACTCAGCGACCCACTGGAAAGAGCTCTGCTGCACACTTCTGGGTCCAGACTAACCAGTTGAGAACCAGTGCTCTACGCCACTCCATCTAGAGCTTGGCACTGGACTCGGTGATGTGAGGTGTGCATGCTGCTGCTTTTACGCACCATGTGCTTTAGCATTGACCACGGACCCCGCTCTGTGATTTTACGTGGTTTTATGTTTTGTGGCTGAGTTGCTGTTGCTCCTAAACACTTCCACTTTCTAATAATATCATTTACCATTGACTGTAGAGTATCCAGCAGAGAGGAAATTTCACTAAGTGTTTTACAACAAAGGTCTAGCTTTAAAAGAATGTTTTCTAGAAAGCCTGGAACTTGGCTGACTTTTGGGGGCCTTTGAAGATTAAATTCACACCAGTATGTGAAGGACAGGTATAGCAGGTCTTTCCTTCCTGCAGCTGTTAGGCTCCACGACAGAAACTGCTCCAATAAACCATACTTATATGTATTTATGTGTAATCTGTACACGTTTGTGTATATATATATATATATATATATATATATATATATATATATACATGTGTGTGTGCATATATAGGTGTACATATTGTAGAGTTCTCTGTCTTAAATCAGCCACGAGATGTCTTACCGTTTGCAAGGCTTTGTTTCTTACGCTACTGCTGGCCATAGCCAACGCCAACACAACAAATCTGCAGCCTGAACCTCAAACTCTTGCTTGCAGCCAAAACCTCTCATCTACAGAGCCACAAAACAGAGAGATGCACACATACACCGGACACATTGACCTCCTCTGCACGCGCTATCGACCAATCACAAGCCTAGATCTCAAAAAAAAACATGTACGTGGTTTCTCACGAACAATACTCAACACGATGCATTCACTGACACTATGGAAAACTCAGTAACATATAACAGAATCTCTGTTTCACCCAAAGAACAACTTAAAAACAACAACTGAATCTGTTAAAATATAAATATCTCCACCACACCCAATCTGTAATATATCCAACCTGTACATAACTGTTTGTAAATACTATTTATAATTTCTAAGTTGACGTTTTTATATTCCATATTTTTGTTATTTTGTATTTATTAGTGCTCTTGTAACACTATTTTCTTTTGTCCTCTATTTCTATTGTGTTTCTGTCGCCAGTGGCCTACTTTGTCTAAGATACTTTTTGCTGCTGTAAATTGGAATTTCCCCTTGTGGGACTAATAAAGGAATATCTTATCTCATCTCATCTCATCCCATCTCATCTCATCTCATCTCATCTTATCTTATCGTAACTCCAATACTGGACATGTTTTATCCATTTATAATCCATTTTTTGATCATTTCTGCAGCTAGCAGCTTTGCCTGGTGCTACGTTGTCTGTTTGTCCCAGAATGCATTGTGACTGGCCTCTGACAACCAATGGCAGGCTGTTCAGTCATCACGCCACACTTTCCTGAACAGTGCATGTGAGAGAGCCTGAATGACTCATAACAGAGAGAAAGAGACAGAGAGTTCTCTTGTATCTGCAGTAAAGGTAACTCTCAGCCTCTTTATCTGTACTTATCATTGTTGAAAGTCAAGGCTTTGCTGTTTGGTTGGTGCTGGTATTATGCTCTTATCTGGAGTGTAATTTAGAATCTACAGCTTTCTGTTAAAAGTAGGTGCTCCTGACCTTTATATTCATGATGCATGGAGTAGAAAGGTAAAAAGGCTGGACACAAAGGTGTAACCAGCAGGTTAACCAGCTCTGAGTCCTTTAAAGTCTGCAGCCAGAGAGAGTTGTGCAGGGTTGATGATTATGCAGGCGGTTGGTTATCTTCTGAGCGCTGTCACAGTCTTGATGGATGTCTTTTATTTACATCTGAGTGATGAAGAAAAATAGAGACAAGGGTCTTTTCCTTCCTTCCTTCCGTGTGATTGAGCGAGCTGCAAACCGTAACCTTGGCGCTCCCCCTTTTTGGTATGGATGTCTTTATTCAGCCGGGGTGATGAATTTGCCGGAGCTGTGTAACTCCAGCAGTGAGTGAGATCGTTCATCTGCTGCCATGTAAAATTGCATTGAACTGGGGCAATCCCTCAGTCCAGGCCTGGTACAGAACTTTAATCAAGTTTACTGCCGGGTAGAGCGAGCGGAGCGCAAGGAATTTACATACGCAGACCGGGTCGGTTTCGACAGACGGGACGGCGGGGAACGAGCCTCGTAAACATTTTAATCTAGCAGCAGGCATGTTGATACTGTCACACTTTAAAGATGGTTTTGAGGGATCCTCTCTCTATGAAAATGGTTATTGGTTGTGGGGATGCATTACTTCACACAGACCTCAACAGGCTATTGAGAACAAGCCAGGTTTGATGGGAACATATTTCACTGCTGCCGTACTGACAGATCTCTGCTCCAACATTGTGATGCTCTGTGGTATTTTCAGATCTGACATATCATTTATAGGGATGTCACAATTAAACAATACAAACCTGCCAACAACCCGGAGAGTCAGGGGAGGTCAAGACTTATTAGAATATAGAGTAAAAGTCCAATTTCTTGTCCGTTATTTCACTCCTGAAAGAGCTCTCATCAGCTAAATAACACCTGTAAAGGTTCCCTGAGCCTACGTTCTCTAATCCTGGTTCAGTACACCCACAGAATTGGCCCCTGACAAACCCAGAGAATGGACCCTCCCTGGTTGTGATGTACTGATCACATCAATGTGCATGTGTTGGATCAGTAGCATCGGTGCTAGCATTCTGGCTAACAGTTACTTTGTTTTGGGGCTGAATAATGTAAAGCTATTTTTGGGTCTGAAGTTGAAGTTATTTTTTTCAACCACTTTTGACTATTTTTGCCACTTCCAACCAATTTATGCCCGTTAGAATTTTTTTTTTTTCTTTCTACCCTCTATTAACCTATTTTGGACACTAATGACTCCTTTTCTGTCAGCTAAAAAAAAAAAAAAAAAAAAAAAGGAGGACCCATATGCAGACAACTTCAGTGTTTAATAATCAAAAAGCTGAAGAAATTCCTTAGTCCACAACAAAGCCTGCAAAGACAAAAGGAAACACAGAAACTAAATAGACTGGGAGTGATTAAACTCATGGCGAAGGAGACACAGGTGAAACAGGTGAGGGCGATCAACGTGGAGGGAAACTGGAAATCACACAAGAGAGGCAAACTACAAAATAAAACAGGAACCGTGGAACAATTCACAAGACAGTTACAAAGAAACCCACCAGGACTGAAAGACAACAAAACAGAACACTAGAAAGTAAAACTAAGGAAACACAGGAAACACAGGAGTTTACAAAGATGACAAACTACCACCAAATGAACACAACACAACACGAGGAGAAACTGAGATATTTAGAAAAAGAGAACAGAAAAATTATGAAACACTAAAACAAACTCAAAATCATCAAATTCTTTCATGCAATTTTTTTTTCCAAATCAAATTGTATTTCACTTTAAGTTACACTAATTTATGCCATTGTAACCCTTTTCATCAAGTTTTCATCCTCTTTATTCACACAACTTGCCCTTTTCACCCTGTTTTTTTTTGCCACATTTAACCAGTTTTATCACTTTTCCCCACCAATTGTTGCTACTCTGAACTCAGTTTTGCCACTTGTAGCCCCTTTATACCACTTCTTTAATCTGTTTGCCCATTTTTGTCTCTCTTGAGCCGTTTCTCACTTTTAATACCAGTTTGAATGCCATTTCATTCTTTGTTACACTGATTTTTGCTACCTGTAACCCCTTTTTACCACTTTTCTACCGGTTTTTGACCCATTTCCTGTCTCTGTCAAACCGTTTTTGCCCCTTTCTCCCAAATTTTTTTCTCTGTGAACACCTATTACATTTTTGAACAATTTTTGCCCATTTAAATCCTATTTCTCCTCCTTTTCTGCCCATTTTGCTGCATTTAGGCCATTTTGCCACTATATAAACCCATTTTTGACACTTTCTACACGCTTTTGACTTTATCATTTTTTGCAACTATTCACCCTTTTTCTCTCTTTTGCCAATTCCTCCCTATTTAAATTGCATTTCAGTCTTTTTACACTCATTTTTGCCACTTGTAAGTCCATCATTATTATTCATTGAAACCCTTTTCTGTCATGTTTTCTTCCCTCCCATTCATGTATCATTATGGTTTTGACCAACCTTAACCCATTTTCCCCACCTTTGATGTTTTTGTCACCAAGTCTGCCAAGTTTTTGCCACTTTTGATCCTATTTCACCAACTTTTCTGCCCATTTTTCAACTTTAACCCTTTTAACACTTTTTTTCACTCTATGTGGAAATTAATGTTTTATGTCGCCTCTGTTAGCCCATTTTTGCCTCCAGTGTTTTCACCACTTTTTAGGCAACTTTTTTTTCCAATTTTGTAGAGCTCATTTTTGCTACTTGTAACCCTTTTTCAATGATTTTTCTGTTTTTAATCTGAAAGCCATTTCTGCATCTTTCCATGTATTTATTTATTTTTATTTATTTATTTATTTTTTTTTTACAATTTTTAACCAATTTTTTTTCTGTTTTAAGAAAGGGATTTACATTTGGAAGAACGCTATATACTATGGCATAAATAAATGGATGCTTTGATGAGAGATTGTTATTAAGGTAAAATATATACAGTGCTTTACAAATTTATTAGACCACCACCCAAAGTAAGGCTTATGATACAGCTGCCATAGATTAACAGCACTGGTAATTACCAAAATCATTTTTTATATTTCTGCAATGGTTAATACACCAATATGTAGAAGCTCTTTAACCCAAATGATATTTTTAATGCTAAAATATAATTATTATTGTTATCCATGAGTTTTCAAATTGACTGATTTACAAAAAACTGAAAAAAATAGTAAAGCACATTATTTTTTTCTTAATAATATGTCAAATTATAGTTATTTACTTGCATTCCTGAAGAGAACAATGAGTTTTAGTGGTCGAATGTTATGCTTGATTAATTTCTGACTTCTCAGAGAAGCCCAGTGAGCTGGCTCAAATTTGGCTGAATTCAGTTTGAAATTCCTCATTCCTGTTCAAAATGGTAAAATGTGGAGAGCTCACTGAAAATGAAAGAGTCCGCATTAAAGCACTTCATGATGCTGGATGGTCTTTGAGACAGGTGGTCTAATAAATTTGTTAGTCACTGTATATATGGCTATCACAGCTTAACTTCACAATGGATCATGATTTTTCCGACCTCCAGGGGTCCCCCATTCAGCTGGGCCCTGGAAAGCTCCCCCCTTATGGGAGGCCTTGCACACATCCACAATCATGGGGAAGACTGCTGACTTGACATTTGTCCAGAAGACAAACACTGACACCCTTCCCAAGGAGTGCGGTGCTGCTGAAAAACACCCCCACAGCATGATGCTGCCACCACCATGCTTCACTGGTGGGATGGTACAGAGCATATGATGAGTGCTGCCTGGTTTCCTCCAGATGTAATGTTTAGAATTAAGACCAAACAATTCAATCTTGCTGTCATCAGACCAAAGAATCAGAGTTCAGGCAGTCTTAGAATCCTTCAGGTGCTTTTTTGCAAACTCCAAGCAGGCTTTCATGTGTTTCACACCGAGGAGAGGCTTCTGTCTAGCCACTCTGCTATAAAGCCCAGATTGCTGATGGCTTCTTGATGATTTCCCTTCTGGAACTTTGTCCCATCTCCACACAGGATCATTGGAGCTCAGTCACAGTCACCATCAGGTTCTTGGTCACCTCTCTTGCTAAGGCCGTCCTCCCATGATTGCTCAGTTTGGTTAGGCGACCAGCTCTTGGAAGAGTCCTGGTTGTGCCAAACTAATTCTATTTGAGACTAATGGAGGCCACCGTGCTCTTGGGAACCTTGGGAACAGATCACGGTCGTCAACCTTTCCTAACACTGATATTAAAAGCTCTGACATTGTGCCTGTAAGCAGGAACATTCATCTAAAAGTACTCCTGAATTTTTTAACCACTCTTCTTCTCTCCAAGCTTCTCAAACCATGGCCTGTATTTTCTCTGCATGTGAGATCTGTGCAGCTTCTCCTTCAAAGCGCAGCAGCCACACGATCACGCTGAGGAGTTAAAACGGTCAGTTTATGGTGTGAACCTTAGCTGACCTGATTTCCATCTCCAACTCCTTCTTTTCACAGCACATGGTCTCCAGTTGTGCTGCGAGGAAGCTCGTCGGACTGCAGAACGATATGAAGCATCTCTCTCCCACATAAAGAAAAGACAGAGGTCAATTTGAAAGAAACGGAGCAACGGAAGAACAGGGGGCAGCTGGTGGAGATTCACATCTATTTAATTTAACCTCCAATGAAAGGCATGGCTAGAAAGCAGTGAACAGTGTGTTGATTTGGACAATAGCTGAATAGTGTAGTTCAGATGTGCAGATACACAGACAACAACATTTTCATGTCAACAGGGTAATAAAAGAGTGAAGAAGAGCAGCATAAGGGTTGTAAGAGTTTTAGAAATAAGCTGTTTTAAAGAGAATAAGGACAGAAATAATGTCAAAGATCTGAAATGAGTTACTTAAGTCAGTACAACAGAGCAGCTGAAGTCATGTAATGCTTACATGTTTATTTATGGAGAATAAAAGGAGTGATCATTGCTGTGAATGTTTGTTAGTGTTCTGCCTGGTAGACAGGGGTAAAAAGTCTTCTAACCTTTTTATATTCTGATCAACACAACTGCGACCCCAGATCATGTGGTTTGTTTCTGCTCAATCCTTTTCAAGTCAAAGTCTCTATTGGATTGAGGTCTGGGCTTTGACTTGGCCACTCCAGAACATTCACCCCATTGTCTTAAACCATTTCTGCGTAATTTTCGCTGTATGCCTCTGATCATTGTCTTGCCGGAAAATAAATCTCCTTCCAAGCCCTTGCAGACTGAATGAGATTGTCCTCCTCCTACATTTATTTTACCGTTTACTTTTACAAGCCCTCCACCTAGGCTGCTGAGAGGCATCCCCACATAATGATGCTGCCACCACTGTACTTCACAGAGGGGATGATGTGTTTGTGGTTATGTGCAGCCAAAAGATAGACAAAAAGCACCATTTTGGTCCCACCAGACCAAAAACCTTTCTTCCACTTGACCATGGAGTCTCCCACATGCCTTTTGCTGAACTCAAGGCCAGATTCAATCTGAGTTTTCAAAAGTGGTTTTCTCTTTGCCACTCTTCCATAAAGCTTTGACTGGTGCTCTTTTATATTCCCATTTACAACACCCATTTGCATGCTTACATCTCAGGTTACATACAGATTTTAAAATATGTTGTAAAAACCTGTTCCCAGGCTTAACCCCTCCTGGTCAAACACATGTCTCCACACTTAACCCCTCTTGGGCCATAAACCCTCAGATCAAAGATCCTTTTGTTATACCTCACTTAATTGCCCCCAAAACTTCCCGAAGAGGGAACAGCTGGTGAGACATTGTTACCTCCGCCAAGGAGGTTATGTGTTTGGGTGGGTTTGTTTATTTGTTTGTTAGCAGCATGACTCAAAAAGTTATGGACAGATTTTCATGAAATTTCCAGGAAATGTCAGAAATGGTAAAAGGAAGAACTGATTAGATTTTGGGGGGGTTCCGGATCACCGTCTGGATCCAGGAATTTTTTAAAGATTTTGTACTATTGGGAGATAGGGCTAATGGCGGAGGTCTGCGCTGTTACCACTTTACACCAGGAGATGGCGGACATGAGTCACTTCAAGTCCAGCAGCATTTTGCGTGTGTTTCTATTCAAAGTTTTGGAGTTTATAGAGTTTGAAAGACGCACACCCAGTCGAGGAGACAAGTCAGAGCGTAACAGAGAGAAGCACAGCGAATTGTAGTGAGAATACTCACAATGCTGGGAGGAACAGAGGAATATTCACCCTCTGCCATGACTTCCAGCCGTCCGGTGAGACCATGGGTGCTTCCGCCATGACAGTCCACACGTAGCGAAGCCAGTGCTTTGCCTCACCGTGTCTCCACCCCACCGGGGAGGGAGTAATCAGCGAATTAGATTTTGGGAGTCATCCGGATCACCGTCTGGATCCAGGGATGTTTTTAAAGGATTCTTCACTATTGGGAGATAGGGCTGATGGCGGAGGCCTGCGCTGTCTGACTGCTTTTCTAGTTTTCATTACTCTCAAGATAAGGCAAAGGTTTAGGTTGGGTAAATACAAGGTTACAAGGTTAAGACACAGTTTTTCTATGACACAGAGTCTCCAATCTCAGCTGCTGAAGCTTGTAACTCCTTCAGAGTAGTCATAGGTGTCTTGGGCTACGTTCACACTGCAGTCAAAAGTGACCTGAATCTGATTTTTTTGCTCATATGTGACTCGTACCTGATTTTTTTCTGTGTGAACAGTGCAAGTCACATTGAATTTGACCTTTTCAAATCAGATTCAGGCCACTTTTGTATGTGGTTCTCAATCAGATACATATCTGATCTTTTGGAAGTTGACTGCAGTGTGAACAGGCAAACAAAAAATCTGAGCTGAGAAAAGATCAGAATTGAGCGTTAAGGCCTGCAGTGTGAACGTAGCCTTAGTGTCCTCTCTCTCTAGTCTCCTTCTTGCATGGTCACTCAGTTTGCGAGGATGGCCTGATCTAGGCAGATTTACACATGTGCAATATTCTTTCCATTTCTTGGATAGATTTAGCTGAACTCTGAGGGATGTTCAGTGCCTTGGGATGTTTTTTGTATCCATTCCCTGACTTGTACTTTTCAATAACCCTTTTTCTGAGAAGCTTAGAGTGTCATTTTGTCTACATGGTGTAATGGTAGCAGTGGATACTGATTAACTTTGGACCGGACCTTTCAGGCACAGGTGTCATTATACTGCAATCACTTGAGACACATTCACTGCACTCAGGTGATCCCCATTTCACTAATTGTGAGACTACTAGCAATGACTGGCTGGACCTCATCATTACTTCGCAGAAATCTGTTTTCACTTCGATATAGAGAGGGTTTGTTTTTTGTTTTTGTTTTGTTTTTTTGGTCAAAAAAGCCATATCATATTGGCCATGATTGATTCATGAAATCAATAAAAGGGTAAAACATCCAACGAGGGTAAATACTTTTATTGACACTGCTTGTTTTATTATACTGTTTGAAATAAAATAAGCAAATATTCAAGTTTTGCTACCTCAGAAATGTTTTTTTTTTTCTGCTGGTGTTGAGATTCATTTAAGTTCTGCAGATGATCAAACATTTATTCAGTCAGAAACACTGATTGGGGGTTGGGGGCCCGTAGACTAGCTCTGCCCAGGGCCTAATGTAGGCTAGGCTTGGCCCTGCAACCATGACACTATTTTAATCATTTTTTTACGTGCACACATCGTCTCAACCTGACTTCACAGGAATTTTCCAAGGCGTTGGCAGGAAAAAGTTTAATATTTCGAATTTGATTAACTGGATTTTCAGTTTCAGATGTTTTTAATCTTTGCAAAATTAACCAAATACTCATCACTGACAGCAATATTTTTTAACAATAGACTCAATAAGGAAAGAATTGAATTTTCCTGTTGTCTCCTGTTCATTGCATGAGATGTAGCCCAGCTGTAAGCCCTCCTCCATCTCACACCTGCCCCTCTCTCTTTACAGTCCAAGCTTCTCTCTCTGAGTCCGCCCACTCCATCCTGGACCTCCTGCAGTCTCTCACGGCCCGCTGGCCTCACCACAGGAGGAGGTGGGTGGAGGCAGTGACCCCTCTGACCAGGTTTGTGTTGGTACAGCAGAGTAGGATCAGGAGCCGGATGTGTTTGGAGGTCTGTCGCTGTGAAACGAAGATTTCAGGTCAGTTACATAACTCGGCTGTTTCAACTTTTTTTTTACTTTTTTAGTTTGGGGGAAATTAGAAGCAGGTGATGTGAGGATGCAGCCACATTCACGGGCCGCTGTGCATGCTGTGAAAAATAAAATGACCTCTACCCATGAGGGACACTGTAACATCTGCATACGCAACAGAGAAGTGAATAAAACCGGACCTAAAACAGCGTGTTTATGAAGAGAGGCTTAAACTGACTATTAGCCTGTCATGTTCTCATTCTTTGGCTTCATGTTTTGGCCATTGTCAAGAATTTTTAATGCACGTGAGAGTTTTCTGATGATAGTGTTTAAGGGCCAGAGAGCTCTGGGTTAGACATTTGATGACAATCACCACGTACACAGATCCAAATGAAAACTAAAATCACTGTAGCATGCACGCAAGGCCAGTAATTGGCAAGGCCCCTCCTCTCTGGGGGGTTAAGCATTGTTATTTTGGAGGACAGAGCTCAGTCCCAGACTGTAGAGATATTGGATAGCCAATTTCTGCAGAATCACATCCTGATATCTCTGTGCATTGAGATTGCCTCCAAAGATTGCAAGTCTTGTTTTTCCAGCATTGCGTTCTCCACGTTTTCTCCATACTTTGATCTGATCAAACTGCTGTAAGCAGAATCTGGACTCCTAACATTCCTCCACATGTTCTGGTTCCAGCGTATGCGTTGCAGACACCAGTGCAAACAGGCCTGGTTGTGAAAGGGCAGTCATGGCAGGCCCCCTGGCAGCCATATGAGACCAAAGATTGGCTTTGTGCAGTCTGTTCCGGTTTGTTTTGGCAGAGAGCCGTCAGCCATATCATCCTGCAAATCCTGGATGTAAATCTGTAGAAGATAGCCTTCAGTTCATAAATGCTGACAGGGTGGGGGAGCAACTTCTTGGAGTGTTGTCCTTTTGGGATACCCACTTCGAAGCCTGTCTGCAAGCCAGTTCCAGTGCCGGTTCGGAGCTAGAACCTGACCTAGCACCAGTTCTTTGGTTTTCAGCAGCCAATGCAGGAGGCCCTGGACGATGTTCCTGAGGAGAGAGACTTCTGAGTCAACTTGCCTTGACTGCTGCCATGGCAACCCACCTCTGTATAAGAAGAGAAAATGGACTGATGGACAAGCTACAGCTAGCTAACCGTCCACCAGCTAGGCTCCATCCACAGAGAGTGCCATTAAAATGGTCAATCGTGATGCCAAACATGAAGCATCCAGCTGCCTGTGCTGATATGAGAAAAAATCTTATAACTTTAGTTCATCAGTAGAGAGTAGTAAAAGAACCAAAGACTGGTTTTTATTTTCTTACAGACTTGTTTAATGTTTGCTGTTGAAATTAAAACATATTCCATTTTTTTTTTTCCATAAAAAGAGATTTGAGCTCAATCCGACACCCGACATCTGGTCAGCTGGTAATGTATCCACTCTACAATATGTGAGAGGTTAAATCCCACTGACCCTTTAAGTGTGGGTTCCTCGTGCTCATGTGTGCGTTTCAGCAGCAGCTGCCTGCAGAGCGCTGTGGGATCGAGCTCTCCGCTGAGTGACCTGTTTTTTCTGGTCCACAGCTCAGTCTTCAGCTGCTCCTTCATCACCGGTCAGCACGCTTCATGTGATCTGGCAGTTTGAAATCTGATCACATTGGACTGAAGGATGGTATTCACAGCTTCATGCTGCCTGCAGAGCTGTTTACAGGAATGGTTTGTTTGCTGTTTGCATGATTGTATGTCTTTAAAATGAAACAGAACCATCACTGTAAGTATCAACTACCTGTTATATTAAAGTCGCCATATTTTGTCTCCTTATTTTGTTGAAAAAACAAGTTCCTGCCAGTTTAAGCACTGCGTTGTACTTTGTTCAGCCCCATAGTGCAAATGTATGCCACCCCTCTGCAGCTCACCTTGAGTGCGCCCTTATTTATACGTTGTTGTTTCATCACAAACACCCACGTCCACTATGGATGCAACCAAAAATATTCAACCCCTTCATGGCAAGCTTTTTTAGTTCTTAGTAGAGCACCCTTTCACCTATATGACCTGCAAGCAAGATGCATAGCCAGACACCAGCATCTGGCAGTGTTCCTGAAGAATCTTGGCCCATTCTTCATGTGCAATGTCCTCCAGTTCAATAATATTCTTGGGTCTGCATGCTGCAGCCGCCATCTTTAAGTCCCACCACTGATTTTTTTATGGGGTTCAAGTCAGGTGACTATGATGGCCACAGTAGAATCTTCAAGGACTTCTTCAGCAACCAAGCCTTGGTGGAACTCGAGGTATGCTCGCGATCATTGTCCTGTTGGAAGTTCCAACGACACCCAGGCTTCAGTTTCCACACAGATGACATGATGTTTCCTCCTAGGATTTCCTGATACTTCTATGAATCCATCTTGCCTTCCACTCACTGCAGGTTTCCAGTGCATGAGGATGCAAAGCAGCCCCAGAGCGTCATCGAGCCGCCACCATGCTTCACTATGGGCATGATAAACTGAATTTTCAGTTGGATTTGAGAAACCACAACGACATTCACTGACATATAGACATGGGCATAGGCATGGTGCATGTTGCAGTGTTTTGGTATTTCTCTGTTTCCATTGGCTAAAATCGGGACAGGGGTTGTTCAAAAACGGGACACATTGGCTTTTTTTATTGAGTTTTGTTGGGACACGGGACACAAAGCCTGGAAACTGGACTGTCCCACGTAAACTGGGATCTCTCCGGGTACTCAGGCTTCCTCCCACCACCAAAAACATGCTCATTAGGTTAATTGGTGACTCTAAAATTGACTGTAGGTGTGAATGTGAGCGTGCCTGGTTGTCTGTCTCTGTATGTCAGGCCTGTGATTGCCTGGCAATCAGTCCAGCTGGGATAGGCTAATTAAACTGCATAAAGGCCTCTAAGTAAAATTAGGGCTGCAAGCAGCACTGAAGGGCCTTTGCACCCAGGTGCATGTTGGGGTGTGTCACAACTGGGGGAGTGTGGGAATAATTGTGTGAAAGCAACCTAGGAATGAAGAATTGACCACATTGTGCCACTTCACTTTTCCAGTAGGGGGCGCTATGTTGAGATGCTTGCATGTGAGCGTGTTCAGTGTGACACTGTTGTCTTGCAAGTAAGAGCAGAAGATCCCAGAATAATTTATAGTAAAGTTCTAATAGTTTAAAGTCATTTGGCACCTTAAAAAAATGCCTTATTATGAAATAGAGAAGAAGCTGGTGGACGTCCTGTTGGGATTTGGGCAAGGTCCCAGGAGGCTTTTTGTAGATCTTATGATGATCTTTAGGCAGAACAAAAATCATAAGCCTGGGTTGAATGGTGTGTGGGGGCTGAATATTTGTAAGGAAAACTCAAAATATCAGAGGCAGAAATGTTCAACTGCCAGAAGGGGGTGCTGTGACAAAATAATAATATTGATGTATGACTGTGTTCAGGATCCATGTGTGATCATCCCTGTGACGTTTGGTGATGATTGGCATAAGAATTAAAAAGTTACATGGCATTATTGGTGCATTTTTACTGCAACAAATGTACAAAGAAGTAGTTTAAGTTTGAACTCCAGTCAGGGCCCCACCCTAAGGTGAAAACCCACAGTTTGCACAACTTTTGATCTCCAGGTTGTCTAGTATGAGCAAATAAAATCTAGAGTCAATCAGATGAAATCAGTCGAACTAGATTGTTAAAAATGAAACATGTGCATCATCCACAATTGCCAAAATCTGACCTTTAGCTGTTTGTCGTGCACTTCCTGTGCATTTAAGAGGATGACCCCAAGAGGCGTTTTTATTCGTGTGGTCATGATACATATGTGTTCCAATTTTCATGCACGTAGCTCTTACTTAGTACCCTATCTGATGTTTGGTTACTCCTTGGATAGTTTTTTCCTTTTACGGTTACTGACAGACAAATTTGATGTAAAATAATCTTGTTTGCGTGTTTGCTTAACATGTATGTAACTGAAATAAAAACATTCATTAAAAAAAAAAAAAAAAAACATATTCCCTGATGGTAAATATGTAATAGCATCATAATGAAGTCAGACAACACAGAGTGAGTGGTATAAACCTTAGAATCCACAGTAAAGGTCAGTATCAGCTAAGTGACATATCAGTTTAACCCTCCTCTCCACAGCCAGCACACTGTGGCCACAGGAAGGTCTCAGCCGCTGCCCACCCTCTCACCGGAGTGAAACAAGAGTAGACGGTAATGCTTTACATCTCAGAGCTGAACACACCGCGAACGAGCGCGATAATGGAGCCAGGTCACTGATACTAAACTCTGTCATTGACCTGCAGCAGAGGGAACAGACAGAGACAGTAAAGAACAGATATTTATTGTTATCCAATACCCCCGTTCCTCTATTCTTCTTTTTCCATCTGCAGGAAGAAAAAAAAAAGTTTCCTCTTTGATTTGCTGCTGCCGCAACGTCCCAGG
Organism: Cheilinus undulatus; assembly: GCF_018320785.1. NCBI lineage: Eukaryota > Metazoa > Chordata > Actinopteri > Labriformes > Labridae > Cheilinus > Cheilinus undulatus. The sequence goes on along the minus strand of NC_054884.1, from coordinate 8,538,646 downwards.
AGTGCAGCGGGAGAGATTTGCTGCTGCTCAGTCATGGCTGACCCCTCACCCATCTGTAACATTAGAATCTCACGCTCTGCTTCAACCACAGCCTTTTTCTTTTTGTTTTCACAGCGCCACCTCTCTCCCGTTTCTCCCCTCCTCTCTGCTCCGTCAGCTCCAATCCTGTGATTGAGATTTCACTGCTGCGTGTTTTGACATGCTCTGCAGCTCTAACACTGATTACAGCCTCCTGCAGGACCGCATTAGCCCCGCATGACCAGACGCCCCCGTATGTTAGCGTGCCTGTGAGCTAAAGGTGTGTGCCTTCAGCCTGGTGTGTTGAAGCTGTATCCTCCATGATTGTCAAACTGCTGCCACCACCAAACAGAACCAGGCAGCAGCCACAGCGTCTCAGCACGGAAAGCTTGAGTTTGGACGCCAGTCCCTTTGAGGGGGGATAGATGCAGGAACCGGGCCACTGACGCTGGTTAAGACAAGGGCCAAGCATGTGGATTATATGTATTTCTCTCTCTTTGTGTGTGGGAGCTATCTGAGGCTGTTCATCGCAATCCTTCCTCCTACTTTATCTAGGGAGAAAACTTTTATCAAGTCCTGTATTATCCAAAAAGTGGTGCACAATATTTCACAATAATTACCAGAGCAAAAACCAAGCCATGAGGTCGAGGGAACTGCCTGCAGAGCTCAGAGACAGGATTGTTGCAAGGCACAGATCTGGGGAAGGGTAAGAAAATATTATTTTCTTTGGTTGAAGACAGCAGAGCTACTTCTGTTCTGCATCCATCAGGTTTGAATGTCGAGGTTTCCACCACTGGCAACTGAAAATGGCCCTAAAAATAAATACACACCTTCTTTCTGGCTGGACAGCTAGACTACATTACATCATGCAGCGAGTCCTGCCAGTATGACAAGTATGGCATGATTGATTGATACATATATCGACAAATCAGCATTGAGCAGGCATGACAGGCTCAGGCTGTGGAAACACAATCAATCATGGGCTCAGCTATGTGAAAGATAAAGACTCCAGCCTAGTAAGCTTTGCAAAAGCCTGTTTTTTTTTTTTTTTTTTTTGTTTATTTGTTTGTTTTGTTTTGTTTTTTTGTTTTTTTGTTTGTTTTTTTGGTAGTTTGGAGAGAAATTTCAAACAAAAAAACAAGACACTCAAGGGACTCATCTTCCCAGTAGCCCTTTCCAAGCCCGCCCCTGACAAACCCAGAGAACAGTAGCATTGGTGCTAGCGTCCTGGCTAACAGTTACTTCATTTGGGAGTTGAAAAGTGTGTCAAACTGTTGCTGGGTTCTGCTGTTGAAATTACTCACGCCACTCTTTAACTCCATATAATCACTGTTTTTGCCACATTTTTTCCAACATTTTTCCACTTTTATCCCATTTTTGCCACCTTTTAACCGCTTTTTACCATTTTCCCTCCCATTTGTTTGCCTCATTTAGCCTTTTTAGACCCCTTCTTGCCTCCCATTTTTTGCCTTTCCCCCCAGTTATTTCATTAGTTTACCTTAAAGTTTTTTCAGTTCCCTCTACTTTATCCTCTGGTATCCTGACATTTGTGCACATCAAGGCTTAGCTATAAAGTCTGACATTACATCCCAAATATTTTAGCCAATTTGCCCATGCACATTGTCAACATTAGCAAAAAAAGGAATTTTGGTTTTAAAAGGGTTTACATTTAGAGTAAACTGTATTGTACTACAGCAAAAATAAAGATGATTTTTCTTGCCTTGATATGAGTGGTTAAAATAATGGTTATCACAGCGTAACTTTACAGTGGACCAGAATTGTGCTGACCTCCATTTGGCTGTGCCCCAGAAAGCTCTCCCCTTTATCCCCTCTTATGGGTGGCCTTGGCCCTTGCAGCACTTCACACCAAGGTGTGAAAAGGAAACAGTCTCCTCTCTGATTGGAGGAAAACTCCACGGGTCCATATGATGTGGCACAGGTAAATAAAGTCCCTTTGACCATCTCCCCCCTGTAGCCGTTCCAACCGTTCCGTCCTAGCTTCACCTGAAAGTTTGGTACAGTCAGCAATCAGCCGGTCGAGTACAAAGATTTTTCTTCCTTCCTTCGATGCCATGCGGACAGGAGAACTCCAGAAAGCCCACCGGTTTCTGAAGGATACATAACTCTCCTCCCACGGCCCAAAGGATGATGCGAGCCCTGAACCCGTCCTAAAGCTGACGCCGCAAGCTTTTTCACTTGTTGGAGACACACCCAACCATGGAAGAAACATTAGTGAAGTGGCTTTTGCTTACTCCTGGACATGCTGGACACAAGCGGCAACCACCGGTCCTGAAAAATGAAGCCAATGCGGAAGTGCAAAAAATTGCTATACCGCAAGTGTCCACTTGAGGCTGGCTGCAGGAACACCAGAAGTCCCATCTGGACACATGTTACACAGCCGGTTTTGACACACAAAATAAACTGGTTTACAGCCTGGTTCAAAACACCAAATGTGTTTCATTAGCTAGTGTTTTATTGTGCTCCAAGGGGGATGAATTTTTTTATACCACGGTCATTTCGATTATATTTAGGATGAAAGCTGATTGGTGCGTCTCATTTGATTGACAGATAGCTCGGCAGGCAGAGGCTCCGTTTCTGTCAACCAGAATGCTAGCTAGCAGGCTGACAGGAAGTCGTGCTTAGTGGGCGGGCCGTTTGGTTGATCCAAAGTTTGGTTGAGACCGCGATTTCAATATGGATTGGCTTCAAGAGCCGTTTGAGTCCGCCTACTGTAAGCAGACGACTGACGTCACACTGGGTTTGTCCAATTCTTTCTACTGTCTATGGTTGGACATCAGACTAAGAGGATGTGTTTGGGCAGCAATAGCTGAAGGAGGCGTTTCATGTGCATTTGTTGAAAGCCCCACTTGTTGTCTGATTGTCTCTTCTTATGTGTTGCTGATTTACTTTGCTGTGTCCATTTATATCTAGTACATGGAATCACTCCATCTGGAGCTCTTAGCTGTAAAGTGATGCTATCTGAAAACGCTGCATTGTCCAGAGAGATTACAGCACAACTTTTACCACCAACAAACAAACTGTTAAATTCCTCAGCAAAACCACATCTCGTCATGTGTAAATCCCTAAACTTCTGACACACTCAGCCTGTGTGTGTCAGAAGCGGTCGAGCTCTGAAAGTTAATAAACCACTGAGAAGGCTCAGATGGACAGGGGGGAAGGAACGCCAATTCTTCTTTATTTACTTTGGTATTTTCTTGGTGCTGTAGACGTATTGCCTTGCTTGATTGCATTGTCACAATCCCCACAGGGAGCTATTAACTTTTCGCAAAGAGAATGAGCTCCCCGCTCCTTCAGGGGTGGAGGAGGGTGGGGAGCGGTGGTGGTGGCACATGAAGAAATGCTGAGGGAGGCAGAAAAAGATGGAGGACTGCAAAAAAAAACAGAGAGAAAGAAATGGGGGCTTTGATTCTATGTGTGACCATGAATATTCAAGTTTGGATGCTTTATATGTGGAGAAAAATAAGATCATTGATCTGCAAAGACCAGTGCTAGATATTAAAACTTTAAGTTTTGTTGTGTCTCCAGAACAATCACTGATTTAGCAGTTGGACAATCAGATGGATTTCTGATAAACATTTTCAAACTGTGAAGCATAAACATACTTTGTATATTCTGGCCAAACTAGATCACAGAACCTTCTGTGCTGAGAAATAAAGCCAATACAGAACTAATAAAAGCAGCATTTCCTTGATTGGTCACATGGGGCTGGCTCCAAAAGCAGGTCAACCCCCATGTTAGAATAACCGACCGGCTGTAGAGGCTGTAAATAGATCCCTCTGCTGAAGAGATTCAAATTGGTCTAAAAAGTCTAATATTAGTGTTCCTGTTTATTTTAAGTTGTGTTTAGCAGTGTGGGAGTTAGAGCAGGAGCCCCACAGTGCTGGGCTTCCCCACGCTCTGTTAAGCTGGCACAGAGAGGGACCACATACCCCCCTTTACCTCTCTGTGGCATTCATAGTGGAGGTAAAACATATATCACACCCTGAAACAGCTCTGTGAATTAGTCTGAAGTCATCCCAGATGGATAGCCACTAAAATCTCCAACGATTAAACAGGAGAAGGAAGAAAAACAAAACAAAGTGGTAGCATGCCAAAAACCAATAAGCTCCTGTTGCTAGCAGCCCTGAGATAAGTGGAAACCAAACCCCTGCTGTCATGCAGTGGACGAGAAAACTAAACTCTTGGTGAGGCTGAGAAAACACTTGTTAAATGAAACAAAGGCTGGATAAGGACATCCAGCACCAACAAAAACAACCTCAGAGAAACTGGTTATAATGGGAAATCAAGTGCTTGAGCAGAAAACACTCAGACAGGCCTGCCTCTCCCTACAGAGCTCAACAAAGCTCGCCATCTCTTTCAGCTGGTTCCAGAGGTGAAATTCACCTTTCAGATCCTTCGCAGACATTTCATAAAATCCTTATTATAACACAGTCAGTGCGTGAACAGAGCTATCTAACTACCCAAGTACACTGTAAAACACAACATCCATTTTACTCAAAAACAATGAGTTGAAATCTCATCTCAGTTTTGAGAACTTGAAATAATTGATTTTAAACTAGTAGTAAATTCTTAAATAGTTCAAGTAGAACAAGTACTGCACAATAAAAACAAACACGTTTTGTTTTTTACTCACAAAAGTCAAGAGTAGTTTATTTGACTTTAATCCCAGAATTCTGACTTTAATCCCAGAATTCTGACTTAAATCGCAGAATTCTGACTTTCATCTCAGAATTCTGACTTAAATCTCAGAATATCGCAGAATTCTGACTTTAATCTCAGAATTCTGACTTAAATCTCAGAATTCTGATTTTGATCGCAGAATTCTGACTTTAATTGCAGATTTCTGACTTTAATCCCAGAATTCTGACTTTAATTGCAGATTTCTGACTTTAATCGCAGAATTCTGACTTAAATCGCAGAATTCTGACTTTCATCTCATAAGTAAAAAAAAAATGGAGTCTCATTTTTTTCCAGTGGTCCTTATCCTCTTCAGTTCTAAAGGCCCCTGCACACCAGAGGTGATTATTTTATGATAATTCACACAAAATAATTTATTTCTTTTTAGAATCTGTAGCAAGTCAATGCAACGGAATTGCACAACGCAATATTGTGGCCGATTTTTTTTTTTAACCATGGTGATTTTTTACATTTTACTCCAATGTGCACACATCTGGCCAATCAGATCACTCCCTGGTGCCCAGTTTTAAGGCAGACAGAGGAGCAAAACCGTCCTCCTCGCCAACACCACATCATGTTTGTTGTATCTCACTTACAGCCATTGTCAGGTCTCTCCAGAATTGTTTGGGTTCAAGTCAGGGCTCTGGTTGGGTCACTCTAGGACGGTCACACAGTTGTCCCATAGCCACTCATGTTTTCTTGGCTGTGTGGTTTTCATTGCTCCAATCAGCTTTCCCTCAACCCTGACCAGTCTCCCAGTCCCTGCTGCTGAAAAACACCCCCACAGCATGATGCTGCCCCCACCATGCTTAACTGTTGGGATGGTATTGGGCAGGTGCCTGGTTTCCTCCAGACATAATGTTTTGAATTGAGGCCAAACAGTTCAGACTTGGTTTCATCAGATCAGATAATCTTATTCCTCACAGTCTGAGAGTTCAAATGTGAGGAACCTGAGCTGAATTGTATTTAATTTTCAAAGATAAACGGACATCTTGTTGCTTTATGCATCTGTAAAACTGCAGGTCTTATTTAGAGTGTTGGAAAATCAGATTATCCCATTTAGTGTCGACTCTACACCACCCGTTGTCCTTGTGACTTCCAGTAAGTGCCACCATGACATCTGAGAATTTCTCATTGAGCTGAGAGAATATCTGCTTTCTATTGTCTGTTTTTACATTGTGAGAGGTGTATGAACACTGTGTGGTGCCAGCATCGAGCAATAACAGAGCGAGGAGTCGCGTGGTATCACGGTGTCAGCAGAAGTGTTATCATTCCCTCTGGGGGCTTCTGTCGCTCTTAAATGGGTCTTGCTGGAAATAGGTTCCTCACAGGAGGCAGAGAAAGTGGGTCTGGTGCCAGCTTTCCTGATAAAAATGACCTGGAAACATGCAGAATCAATGCTAATATGGCTGTTTTAAGGAAGGAGAGCTGTGTGAATACTGTAAAAGGCTTCCCCTGCGGCTATTGATTATCCCGCTGTCCTATTGAGGAGGATATAGTGTAGCCGCGCTCCTTCTGCATGCAAAGAAATGCAAATAGAGCCGTGTTTACGCAGCGGAGAATTGGAGGGACTTGTGTAAAACATGTCTGACTGGTTTTGATGCGGGATGCACGAGTGGGCGTGAAGGACAAGAGTTTGATATGCAGGGCTGGCCCTCTTCTATATGTGCAGAGATGAGGAGAGCGATGGATTCAGATGCAAATAGCAGCCGTGGAGGAGCGGAGAGGACTATTTCATGGAAGGCTGGCTGTTTGCTCAAACACACCTGTTGCATGTACATACATTAAGAACATGCTTTTTGCCTCTGCTTTCAGTGGAGGAAATCCTTCTCTAAACCCAAAAGCAAATTAAATGCTGTTAGATTCACTTTCTTATCCACAAAATTAAAAACCCTTCCAGAGTATCTCCTCTGTAATATCTTTCAAACCTTCACTGGCATTATTCATTTCTCCTTCAGTCACTGCCTTGAGGCTGCAAGCATTGTTAACTTTCTTGCTGTTGTGTTTACTCACTTTAAGCACTTTGTAAAATCTGGGAGAGATTGACCTTGGCTTCAGATTGAAAAAGTCAACGCCAACTCAAGACAAAACTTGTTGCTTTCAGGCTGTTTTCATTCACTTTTTTGTACTTCAACCAACAAAAACCTTGTTTCTGAATATGCCCTGTGTCTTTTTGAGCTCATTTTAATGAATTTACAGCAACATGAGAAACAGTCTGTTTAGGTTTAGGTTCATGGCAGTGGATTTGTTTTGTGATTCAGCAGCTATCCAGCCAATTGGTGCTAGTGGTTTCACAAATAGAGAAACTGGGATCACCTGGGTGCAGTGAATGTGTCTCAAGTGATTGTAGTTTAAAGACACCTGTGTCTGGAAGGTCTGATCCAAAGCTATTTAGTATCTATAGCTAACATTACACCATGAAGACAAAAGAACACTACAAGAACACCACAGATGCTATGTTTGGCTGCCAAACACTGCACATCACCACAAATGCACTGTCCCTATTGAGTAGCATGGTGGTGGCAGCATTATGCTGTGGGGATGCTTCTTGGCAGCTGGCCCTGGAAGGCTTGTAAGGGAAGGACAATCTTATTCAGTCTGCGAAAGAACTACAGCTTGGGGGAAGATGTATTTTCCAGCAAGACGATTACCTGAAACATACAGCATAAGCTGCGCAGAGGTGGTATAAAAAAATAAGTGAATGTTCTAAAGTGGCAGAGTCAAAGCCCAGACCTCAATCCAACAGAGAATTTGTGGCTGGACTTGAAAGGGGCTGTTCACACCCGATACCCATTGAACCTAACAGAGATTGAGCAGTTTTGTAAAGAAGAGTGGAGTAAAATCTGCAGCCAAAGGTGCATCTACTAAGTACTGACTTGAAGGGGGGCCCCTGATCATCAACTGGCAGCCTGGGGACCAAATCAGGCCCCTCAAAGCTTCCTGTTTGGCCCCCAGTAGATCATTAAATTCAGAAAAGCAGGAAAAGAAAATGTTGGGGTTTTAAGAGTATCTTTTGGCTTTAGATGTCTGCAGCTGTTAAATCCACACCAAGAGCAAGTAATAATCAAATAGTTTTAGAATTACTTCACATTTGATTTGTTTTAACAGCAATTCACTTGTAAATTTTGAAAAAATGTGTTAGAACTGGCAAAAATGGTGGGATAAAGTGTTGAAAAGGAGTTAAAGAGTGGCAAAAATGGGCGATAAGTGGCCAAATGGGTTGTGGAGTGGCATAAAGGGACAATTTTTTAGGAAAGGTGGTGAAAAGAGGTTAAAATGTGACAAACCATCAGTATAGGAGGAAAAGAAGGTCAAAAAGTATATCAAAAATGGGTTCAAAGTGGTGAAAAAGTAATAAAAAGTGGCAAAAACAGGCAAAAAGTGGCAAAAATGGATAATGGCGTTAAACAAATGGTACGACAGGTAAGACAAGTGGTTTAAATGAGTTAAAGGATGGGAAAAAAATGGGTTAAAGAGGAAAAAAAGGGCAAAAAGTATCAAAAACGGGTTAAAAGTGGCAAAACAATGCAAAAATAGCCAATAGCAAAGTAGTAAAAAGACCTGTCTCCTTGTGGTCTGGCATTATAGATCTGGAGAGATCTCACTGGTAATGACTAAAAATGTCCTGCATTTTGAAAAAAATACAATTAAAAATAAAATAATATGTTAATTAGTAAGAAATTTTGATTTAATTTTTCTTTATTTGGAAGTCAGGCCCCCAGAGACTCTGTCAAGACTAAATCTGGTCCTTGTGCAAATGTACTTAATAAACCCTGACGTAGGCACTTATTTTGCATTACATATTTTTATCTAATTGACTTTACTTTGTAGTAATCTGTTTTCAAATTGAAATCGAAGAGATAGTATTTGTTAAACAATAAAGTCCGATTACATTGACCATGATTGATTAAGGAGATCAATAAAAGGGTAAAACATCCAAGAGTCCTGCACTCTTGCTTTCCACTTATCTCCACCCCAGCATCCACCTGTAGGCTCAGACTGGGGTCCAAGACCTCATCACTCCTCAAATAAGGATGGGCCTGGAGTCTAACATGATCTACTGCTACAGTAAATGTCTGAGCCATTGCAAACATGAGTTGACTGACTCTAAGAAATCATACAAAACATATCCTCAGGGATCAAGAAAAGTGACTGAGTACGACAGGAGCACATAAATCTCAGCTGATGAGACGGCAGGGTTAAAGTTTAGCTAGGATGCTAAATTTGACAAGCAACACAAAACGGTTTCACTGAAAGATGCAGATGTACTTCACAGAGTTGATCAGTACTGCAGTTTTCTCGGAGGATGTATAGCAGTAACAGCTGTTTTCCCTTCTCATTACCTCTGCAGAAACAGGAAATAGCCTGAGTGTTTGTGGATCCTGTGACATCTCTTCACAGATCACATATGTGTTCAGACTTGGAGAAACACAGAGGAATAATTTTCTCCATCACTATTTTTGTCAACTGATGTCTCCCCAACCTTACAATGCCATCTGGTGCCAGGGCTGAAACGTCCTCCAGAGGAAGGAGGGGGGCGCTACTCTGCTCATTAAAAATAAAATAGTTGATATTCTATTTGTGCAGTAAACTGGCATGGATTGCCCTGAAGGTCAGCTGGGAGGCTGTTTTCTACTGATCCAGGCTGCACATACACTCACAGCACACATTTGAACACTATGCAAATATTTCATGCTCACTCGACCGTGATCAATCTCTAATAGCTGCAACCTGGCCAAACTTTGTCCATCAGCTTTCTGGCAAAGCAGTGATTAAATAAAGTTACATGTAAAGTTGCTGAATCTAACTTTAGTTCAAACAACAACTAAATCCTGCTGATGTCGAACAAATTTTGTGAATGAGTTTAACAAGACACAACATCTTGCCTGACATAGACATAACTTCCCTCTGCTCTTAAGTTTCTTCTAAAGGCCCTAAAAATCCTCTCATCTAGACACTGCAATGAAAGACTAATGTAGACACGACTCTAATGAGCTACATAGTCCTACATCAGAACCCCTTTTTCAGTCAAAATGAATTGTTTTTAATGCTCTCAGTTGAGTTTTGAGTTTTTCTCCCCTGCTGCTGTTCTTCAGGTTTGCTACATCGTTCCAACATTTATGGGAGAGTGGAAAAGAGAACATAACTGTTGAAGAAAACTGATTAAATCTGGACTTACACGTTGGTTCTTTGGTCTGATGTGACTCTGTGTTTGGTGGACACCAAACATTGCACATCACCGCAAACACGCCACGCCCCCCACTAAGCATGGTGGTGGCAGCATCATGCTGTGGGGATGCTTCTCAGCCAAAGCAAACTTGTGTGTCTACTTGTGTATGCAGGTGACAATATGCACAAAATTGGTGCTCAAATCTGCCAAGGAGAAGGCAGAAGAAGAGGCAAACATGGGTTGACATTTGGTGTTGCTCCATGCAGGCGTTGGCCTGAAGCTAATATAACCCACCTAAGTATAATAAAACTGTTATAAGGTAGTACCGAAAATCTGACCAAAAATCCCACCTAATTTACTAGTCATACCTTGAAAATCTCTATAAATTTGTCAAATTTACCACATAATCGCTCAATTTTTTTTTTTTACATACCTTTGGCACCATCCAGCTACACTATAGAGCAGGTGTTCACAAACTTTTAAGCCCATGACCCAAGAAATAATGGTGTCATAGATCAGGGGCCCCACCTTCCCTTGAGGGGGATAAAGTGCACAATGTTGCACAAAGTATCATGTACAAAATTTGCATTTTAGGTAGTTTTTGATAACTTTTACTTACATTTGAGCACAAATATAATTTCATTACTATGTTTTTATTTAAATTATTTTAACATTTTTTTTCCAATAAACAATAAAATATGATTTCATTTTATTTTTAATTTAATTTTTTTTTTATTGACTGATGCAAGACAGACAGTTGCAACAAGACAACACATAGACAGGCAGGAACTTTTGATGTTTTAAATTTGAGGGTGTTGAAGGGCTATGTTTTTGTGTGTGTGGTTGCATGTGTGTATAAATATGTGAGTGTGTGTGTATAGTGGTGTGTCTTTGTGTGTGTGTACATTTATTTGTTTTTGGGGAACATAACGGAATGGTGAGGGTATGGGATGTCCGTTTAAGCTTGGATTGAGTTGTATGTATACATTCAAGAAAAGAAGAGAGAAAAAGCAGTATATATGGATGTAGGATATATATATATATATATATATATATATATATATATATATATATATATATATATATAGGTAATGGAATAGTTCAAGTGGAGGAGATAAAAAAAAACTTGATAGTAAATGATATAGAAAAAAATCTGGGGAAAGAAATGAAAAAGGAAGAAATCATTGGGACAGAAAGGGGAAAGAGCATGGCAATAACAATGGTTAAAAAATAATGATGCTTTGCATTTGGATTCTATTATTAGTATTATATGTCATCATCCATTCTCTGGTCTCCATTTCCCCCCTCCTTTTTTTGTTTTTCAACCCCCCCCCCCCCCCCTATTATCTTTGTAGATTCATGAAGTCGAGGTAAACCTACAATAAAATATGATTTTAATCAAATTTTTCTTTGTTTTTTGGAAAGCATCCAGTGACCCCCCTTCACTGTCTCCCACTGCCACTGCTATACAGTACTGTTATCCAGCACTATAATTAGTTATTTGTGGAGAAGTTGCCGTCAGTATGGCTTTATAGATAAGATGGTCGTATGCCTTAATGTAGAAGTCTTTATAACATCCCAAACTGGCACATGTCCAGATATGGTTCCTCAATTTTTCACTCTAGAATTTCAGTAGTCGCAAGGAATCCTACGTAAACAAAACCTATCATGACATTCGGTACTTCTTTTCACCTGTATATTGGATGAGTCTCATCATTTTACCATAGGTCAGTTATGACAGTTTGTTTGGGACCAAAAGAAATATAAACTGCATTATTCAAGTTCTGGAGAAAACAGGAAGTTTGAGACGCTCTGGGCCACTGCTGATTGGTGTGATGCCACTTTCCATGACTTGACTGCTCTCTGATTGGCTGAGAAAACATTTTTCTGGCTCTACTGTTTCACAGAAAGTTTGGGGGTAGGCCATGAAGGAAACTGACCACGGAGACCATATATGTTTCACTGCCCCATAAAGGGTTAAGTACTTTGATTTATTGTGTCCTGGTAACCCATACAAAACTGACATGTGGCATTCCCCAAGGCTCTATCCATGGGCCTCCTCTGTTTAATATATACATCCACTTTCTCCAAAAAATTTCATACATGCAACAATGCAGTGTAACTTTTAGTCACCTTTCTATACTATATTGCCAAAAATATTCACTCACCCATCCAAATAATTGAAATCAGGTGTTCCAATCACTCCCATGGCCACAGGTGTATAAAATCAATCACTTAGGCATGCAGACTGTTTCTACAAACATTTGTGAAAGAATGGGTCACTATCAGGAGCTCAGTGAATTCCAGCGTGGTACTGTGATAGGTTGCCACCTGTGCAACAAGTCCAGTGGTGAAATTTCCTCGCTCCTAAATATTCCACAGTCAACTGTCAGTGGTATTAGAACAAAGTGGAAGTGACTGGGAACAACAGCAACTCAGCCACGATGTGGTAGGTCAGGTAGAATGATGGAGTGGGGTCAGCAGATACTGAAGCGCATAGTGTTCAGAGGTTGCCAACCTTCTGCAGAGTCAATCGCTACAGACCTCTGAACTTCATGTGGCCTTCAGATTAGCTCAAGAACAGTGCGTAGAGA